>NW_026623385.1:260722-305033 GCF_030028575.1 Malurus melanocephalus | reverse complement strand
CTGACCCAAACCCCCATGCCCTGCTCCCTGCACTGTTGGTGGGAAGGAGGGAGGGATGGGGGGGGAAATGGTGCTGTTAAGGGCTTATTTTACTTCTCATCATCCTTCCCTGTCTCTATAATTCACTTTGCAACTTTAAGTTGAGCCTGCTTTACCCTTGGAGTGTTTCCTCCCAGTCCTTATCTCAACTCATGACCCCTTTGTTAATTTTTTTTCTCTCCTGTGCCTGGCTGTGGCAGGGAAGAGCCAGTGAGTGGCTGTCATGGGTGCTGGCACTTGGCCAGGGTAAAACCATGTGAAAATGTATTTAAAATTGGTGCATGTTCTGAAAGGCACAAATCTTGTAAACAGAGATTTCTTACAAACTTTCCTACCTGGCCTTATACAAACATACTCTTGGAGATCAGTGATCTTTGTGCTTTGCATTTATAACCTTTTAGAAACTTCCAGAGAATATTTTAGATGCAAGCGATACTGATATCAARCATTTCTCACTTCTGTACCTAGGCTGCTTTTCCTTTTAAGAAATCTTTGCGGTTTGTGCTATTGTGATGAGAATTATCAGACTAAAGAAACCCCAACCTGTTTTTTTTTAAAATGCTTCCCTCAAGTGAAAGAGAACTTATTTGTGAAGGTGACCTTTAAGTGAAAACACTTCAAAGTGTTAAATGTCAGCAGCAACTTTATTTCTACAATGCATTATGAAACATGAATTATGAATCKTGATAAGTTCATGAGCTTTATGAGCTAAATAAATCTATCACAAATGAAAATTTGCGAGATGTAGGAGGCTGTTCAGGGGTRGGAGGAAGAAGGAGGTGTGCAATGCACCTTAGAAGCCGCTCTACTTATCTGGGACACAAGTCTACTGTTTAATCTGCCAGGCAAGGCCCACCCCTGTGAACATACACATGCAATAGTCTCTCCAAATCCTTCATTTTAACCTCCTTTAAATRTGGAAACATGTAGGTGTCAAAGCTTCTGGTCCACATAAGACAGCGGGGGTGAACGTCCACCACCAGAGGCTACAGAGTTTTGGGCCAGGTAAGAAACAGACCCTGAGGAGATGGGATGAGGCTTTTTATCACATCAATTGTCCTTCCTTACACAAACTGGCTCCATTGTGAAATTCCCCACATTCACCCTGGGAAGATCACATTCCCATTGGTCATTCACATTCCCAGGCAGGCCAGAGGGTTTTCATCCCTTTTGGACAGGGCACAACTGGCTCAACTCCAATGACATAAGAGGCAGCTSTCAYATCTTAGAAGGGGTCATAAACCATCAAAGACCTACAAAGTGCTCCCTGACTCATTTCTGGGGCCTTGCATGTGATGCACAGTGTTGCTAAAAACAGCGTAAACCATCAGCCCACCCACCCAGGGGAGCAACCCAGCCATTCCCCCAAACCCCAAGTACATTCATTAATTGCACTCTGTGTTTTGTGGGACCACCACCATGAACTCTCTGTCAGTCTCCTTATCTCCCCTCCCCACACCCTTCTCTTTCTCCCATTTCTTTGTCTCTCTTTGCCCTGCCCCCCCCAAACTTACCATTAAATAAAAACTTCAGCATATGGTTTCATTTTCATCTTAATTCAGGCATCCCTATAATAAAAGGATTGTAGTTTCATCCCCTGAAGTTACTGAGTGAAGACTGAGGGCTCAGAGCACTGGAAGGGTGAGACCCATCTGGACTGCTCATAATTCTCCAACTAAACTTGTTAAAGATTTCGGCCATTCTAACAATAAATTATTTGCTTTACATGTCATGTCTCCTTTTCATTCATAATAATATTTTGAGGGTGAATAAGAAATAGGACCTGATTCAGTAGTCACTCAAGATTTTGTAAAAGAGAAAAGACTCAATCATTTTCCTGTATTGGAGAGTTTCAAGTTGCTCTGGGYCACCAGACAGTAAAGTTCCATTAATTACAGCACTAAAATATCTTGTTTCTGGTTTCTCTAAACAAGAAAAAAATATCTTCTGATTTCCACTACTATATCAGTTAGTGTATTTACAGTAGTGAAATGCATAAAGTGGAGAAGAATGAAGAAATGAGATGTGTTATATTTTTTTTTCTGCTGTTACTAGTCAGAATTTGCAAAACATGCTTAATCATTGTTTGAAGCTGGTGGGATAGGCTTTCAATTATTTATTTGATTTTAAAATGTCAAAAGATACTGTTAATTTCTGTTGTTTTGATAAAATAAAATCCTTCATTATTCTTCCTATGTGTTTAATATTGGTATATTCAAATATATGCTAATGAAAAACCGTAAAAACAGTTTCAAAACACTTTCAACAATTAGAGTTGAAAACAAGCCCAATTTAAAAAACTACAGATACATATTTTGGCAACTACAGTAGGTATTCACTTTTAATCACTCACAGATAATAGCGAAATATTGTTCTTAGACTTATGAATTATTCATCCATAATAATAAAAACCCAATATGATTATGTGCTACTTATACATTAGTCCCTTGCACTTTCCAGTAACAGCAGAAATCAGGTAGAAAAGTAAGACAGAGCAGCACAGAGAGGTGAACTAAGAAAATACTTTTTATTAAATAGATGTAATAATTCACCACTGAAAACAAGTGTTGAGAAAATAATTTACACCCTTTGATAGAGGGRAGAATGAAACAGAATTGATTAATAAAAAAGACTATGATGAAAAGTGYTTCGGCATTAGAATCTGTTTATCCAAGAGGAAGTGTGGAATGATGATTGTTGTAGGTGCTGTGTTTTGTTTAATCACACAGCAACTTACTGCACAAGCCACTAGATCTGGTTTCAATAGTTTCCCAGAACTTTTCCACAAGTGCTGGGCCTGACTCCACTCTCATTTTCAGAAGCAGACATGAAACATGCTAATTTAGAATCATCATATTTGAAAACACTACAAAACAAATGCTGGACATACAYAMTGAATRTGCCYCATTTGTGTGTWTGGAWAATGGGTTCTTTCTACTGTTCCRTTYCCAAGACTACATTCTGTACTAAAARCATTTAACAACACTCCTGATATTATCTTCATGTATCYCTTCATGASAGATTGCACGAWGATRTCTTGCTCTRCCTGTTGTATAAACAAGGGTGCTGYCKGMGCAMCTGAAGTWRAATCTAWTAAGGGATAYAGACAGGTCAACARGAAGCRTTTCTACAGGTTTGTCAGTAGCAAAACAAAACTTTGGAAAAGTGCGGGCCTGCTGCTCAATGGGGCAGGGCAGCTGGTGAAAAAAGACACAGAAAACTTTTTCAGTGCTTTATTTGTCTCAGTCTTTACTAGTAAGTAAAGRAATYCAGAAGTCKYAGGTACCTTACACCCACAKGAAAGTCTTCAGCAAGGAAYATTTGCTCTCAGTGGAGGATCTAGTTAGGGAGCACCTGATCAATCTGAATATTTAGTCCCTGGGATCYARCAGGATACTCCAAMRAGTGCTGTGGGTCCTGGRGGTTAAMACRGTAAGGCCACTGTCAATCATGTTCRAAAGATCTTGGCAAATGGAAAAGAGAGTCAGCTCTACCTTCAAGAATGGCGAGAAGGAAGATCCAGAGAACATCTGGCCAGACAGCCTCACACTGATCCTTTGAGAAAATAATTCTGGAAACCATTCTCAAATGGAGGAAGGACACAAAGGTGACCAGGTGTAGCCAGTGATGTAGATTTATGAAGAAGAAATCATTTGAACCAACCTGATAATCTTTTACAATGAAACAAGTAGCTCAGCTGACAAGGAAGTTGGTACTTTTAACCTTGACTTCAATAAGGTTTTTGACATTGCCTCCCATGATACCCTCACAGGCAAACTGCGGAAATATTGTTCAGCCTATTTTTGGTGTGTTAAAACTATATAGGGTTTGATACAATTTTATTTGCAAGGAAACATTGTTTCAAAATATTAGGGAGTTTATCACTTCTGACTTTAATGCTTAATAGTCACTGGGCTGTTATTAATTCTTTTTACAAAATGATCAAATAAAAACAAACCAGGTAGAATATAATAAAAATGCAACATTTCGGTTAGCTCAGAGCAGTTTTTATCTAGGAATTTTCTTTTATAAAAGTATTTTTTTTGTTCATCATTGAAATTAATAATGGGAAAAAATCTGTTTAAATCACAAACACCATAGCCAGAAGCACCTTACCTAATTAGTTCTGCTATTATTGCCATTGTGTATGCATGAGGAACTAAAACACTGAAAGACAGATTGCAGCTGAATTAAATAACAGAGAATGGGTTCTTAACTCACAGGAGAATCTTACAGTAAGAGTCATGCAATTGATGATTCCTCAATGATTATTTCAGCCCATTTTCTTGTTCTATCTCCTTAAAGACCACCTGAGGAAGTCCTTTCTATAGCATAAGAACAATTAATCTGTCCCTCTACTTGCCTCCTGAAAAAATTCTCAACAGCACATGTCCTACTGACATTTTGAGACATTTTGTTCAATATCTAATTCTCATTAGGTACAAAAAGATGGTATTTAAATCTTTTCACCCACTGAGTRTATCAAATGCTGTTTCAGTGTAATTCCTTCTCAGTACCAGTTGACAACTTAGTTAACAATTCTAGTCCCAATTTAATGAACTAGCAGGGCCATGGTATTTAGGAAGGATCTTTACGTTTTGCTTTCCTTCAGAACTTATCTCAGGCYTGACATTTCTATTTTAATGAGATAGTCTGCATTTCTGATTCCTGCTCTGAAGCTGAAGAAAGGTCTGACAAACAATGGAAGGTTTATTTTATTCTTACTCCTAATCTAGACAAACTTCACAGGATGTAAAAGACATTTGATTTTCCTTACGATCATTGACCATGGAAAACATTTGTTGGTTTCTTGTTTTTGTTTTTTTTTTTTTTTTTTTTTTTTTTTTTTAATGAGTTATTTTTATAAAAAAATCTTAAGGAATATCACAGATGCAATGGGAAAATGGCATTAAATGTAGGCCATTTCTTGGATTACTCCATTTTTTGTCACCATACAGGGATCACATATTCCTGTATCTGAATAAAATAGTCATCACTTATTCCCTTGTGCCAAGTAAATATAAGGGAGTATGGGAAGACAAAGGCCTGTTGAAATCTTCTTAAACTCATGTCTTAGCTGTGCTTCCCCTTGAAGGCCACCCCTGGCCTTAACCTCTGCAGCAGCACCCATGTATTCCAAAATCCAAGTTTAAGAAATATTTGAAAACAGTTCGTAAATCCATTTTAAAACATTAAAATAATCAAAACATCCCTGTGCTTCTTATGAAAATGCAACGACTGTTGATCACATGTAATACTTAATATCAGTGCTCCATAAAAGAGCAATGTCCCTTATGACCTGGAATTTCAAAGCTGCTGAAGCAATCTRGGGCTGTATATTTCATTGTCATTTGGTAAAATATGCTCTCAGCCACTATTCCCAGTTCATGTCAAGGAAAGGTTGGACACATAATTCTATAAAATACTTAAAAATTGCCAGTTTTGACCTTTAGTACCATCTTTCAATAACTGAAGGTCTTCAGGCCCAGAGGATTTGGATTCATAGGTTCACCACTGCTTATTATAAACTATGAGAGAGAAGCTTTGGAAGGCAGGAAAACCTTAATAATCACCAAGAAAAAAAAGTATCTCACAAGAAGTTGGCAATTGTTTCTCCCAGCTCTGTGTGACCCTTATGAATTGTGCTGTCATTTACTTTAATCATTTGTAATTACTTACTGCACAGAAGTGTATCTTAAATCATCTCCCCTGTAATGTGCTAATTGAGATACAGATGACGACTGCAAAGGTATTGAGTGGCAAAGAATATTTCATCAGTTTAAATCCTTCTTTATTTCCTCCAAATGTTCCTGCATATCTAGACAGCATCTTTTCAAAGATGTACACAACACAACTATAGGAGTACTAGCTCAGAAATGCAGAACAGATTTACGTTTTCCAGATAATAGTGCTTATGTGCAATTAAGAAACACATTTAGAAAGAAAAAAAACCCACCACTCTTCATGGCATATAACCTGAAAATGCAGGTGCTCATTAATCAGTTATGTCATCATTTTATGTAACATTTCTGGGAACATTAAAATTGCATGATATGATGATGGATTTGTCCCAGGTGGCAGCCATGGTCCCACACAGTCACTCCCTGCCCATGCCCTGCTCCTTAGGACAAGGAAGAACATGAGGAAAAAAGAGTGAGGAAACTCCCTTTATTCTCTACTAAAATATTCTCGTGGAATCAAGACACTCTTTTTAGTATTTGAGGACAGATAAGCCAGGTTTTTTTCCTTGTCAGGGTGCTGCCCCATGACTCAGTGTGATAAGGACCACACCATCACACATTACACTCTYTGTTTAGGTTCTCCCTGTGAGACTGAGGTTAGAGATGTGGAAAAGAGTTGGATGTTTCCTTTAAAGRTGTTCTGAATTATACCTCCTTGGTRTRTTGAGGCTTGTCTGTCACGACTGGTTTACATGGTTTACAAAGCTGTAGTGGCAAGGTGGGGGCTTGTCGCGTTCCAAACTTAGGGAACTGYGAGGAGTTCTTTTAAAATGGATGGTCAAGAAYGAAATGAAGTCAACYGWGACAAACTTTGTATCTCAGAACCATTTATTGGTAACCCGAAAACAGAGAAGAAGTAGTTGCCCACTAAAGGGGGCTGGAAAAGACAGCAAAGAGAAAGGAAAATGGGAAAGGAATGGGTAAAGGAGAYAGAGGGAGAGAGCAGGGGTTACCACCAGTAGGACCGGGGAGTGCCCTCGACGTCCACGGGACAGGGGTGAACACGCTGCTGCTGGAGGGAGAGYRGCTCAGGAGAGGAGCGGTTCCCGTGGCGATGGACTGCTGGACACACGGTGAGTGGACACTTGGGCAGGACCGGGACCCTGGGTGGAGGTGACGCGAGGATCTCAGCGGCGGGCGAGGTCAGAGGCAGGCAGGTGGCACAGGGAGAATAGTGGAGGCTGGGGCAGCGAAGGAGCGAGGAGAGGCAGACGCTACACTGCAGGCTTGGAGGGCAGATGGCGTCCTGCTGAGCGCCCAGGAGGGAAGGCGGATACGTGGTGGGCGAGCAAGAGACCAATTCAAGGCCCCGCGAGAGTCCAGCTCTCCCAAGTCTCAGCTCCGCAAAGTGCAGCCCAGCGCAGCTCACACCTTGCCCCAAATTCCACAGACCCGGTTCAACTGCACCCAATGCAACTCCACCCAATTCAACCCCCCGCACGCCAATTCACCTGCCCCAATTCAAAGCCCGCAATTCAACTGCCCATGGGCTCATGGTGCAGTTTGTTTTTATACCCCCTGGCTCCTCCCAAAGTCTGCCTGCTGACCAGGAGACCATTGGTCCAGTCCAAGCTTCTTCCATTGGTGGAGCCCTTCCACCATCCGATTGGAGAGATGTCTCTGGGGAGAGCAGTGTCTCCAGGTGCCCATGTGAGGTGTTGCCAGGCGAAAGCCCCCCAGAGACAAAGCTTCCCCCATCTCCTGTTTGCCTCCTGCAGGCTGCACGTGTGCACCCCTTCCCCCACCTGCCTCTGACAGGCAGTGTTGAGGCAAATCAAGATTAAAATGGCTCCTCACAGGGCTCCAGAAAGCACTGGCCATCCCTGCCTAGCTCAGCCTGGATATTTTTGATTTTTCTCCTACTTGCTCCGCTCAAAGGACGAGAATTTTGAAAACAGGCTTGGTAGCCTTAATCACAGCTTTGCCTTTTGTGGATTTGCCCACATGATACTAATCAGACATTCCTGGAGAGAATCAAGAGATTACATCATGCAATAGTCAATCTTTTGAACATGAATTTCTATTCCCAAAATTTGACATAAACGTGACAGCATGAAGGCATCAGCTGTTAATGCTGATCTCTATTTCATCCCTTCACATCCAAAAATTTTGGAGCCACTGTAGGTTTTGCAGCATCACRGAGGGAGTACTGGACCATCAGTCCACATTTCTTTATCAAGCCCAACCCCTCCAGCTGAGCTRGGGATATGTCATTGCAATGACAAAGAGTTAAAAAAAGGTATGAACGAATAAACTGAAAGAATAAGCAGAAAGAATAARCAGAGCCAGAGTGGTTTCTGGCATATCTTCACACAGTAGCTGCCGCAGCTGCAGTATTAAGCCCTCCACTCTCTTAAAATTTGTTCACACCAATGACAAATTCAGAGGTAGTTTAGGCTGCAGACATCACAACATCACTTGGGAATAAGAAGGAACAAGACAAGGAGAAAGAGAAATGAGGGGAAAGAGGAGCAGGAACTGAGACCAGGCCTGTGAGTCCTTGTGGCAGTGCTGAAGTCGCTGGTGTGAGGTACGTGGTAAACATCTGGCATTTCTGGAGTGGCCTTCACAGCAGAAAGACAGAGGCTTGTGGGAGAACTTTCCTTCAGACACTTTGAACCTTGAGTTTCAAACATCTGGGAGTAGTCTAAATGGAGTCAGTCATAAAACCCCAATAAAGCTCGCAGGTTACATTTAGGCAAGGCAGCATCGGCTGCTTCAGACTCCAGATCCACTTCCACTGTGCCACACTGGGAAAATAACATGGGCAATATCCTTCTGGCCCCAATATCCTTCTGGCCTTCCAACTATGCTCTGACAGTTGCCACTAGCAAATGTTTAGGAAAGAGCTCAGTTCTAGARTAGCCCTTTAGAATACAGTCAATCATCCATTAAGCAGAATTTAGATYCTTGCTTTTAAAAGCTACTCTTGTTTCTGCTTTGAATTTTCCTTTCTGAATCCATGCGTACTTTTGCACTGCACAATATCTGTTGACAATATAATCTGACTTCATCAAATCGCTTTTTCTGATCATTTTTTCTGATCATTCTGATCATTGAATAAAATATTCATAATTTTCAATAATTATTCATCAGTAAACTAAAAAACATGCAACATATATTTCAATTATGTATATTATATACATATTTTCAATTATGTATATTGCTAATTATTTATATATTATGTTGGCATTTAAATTTTCATGTTTTCTATATTATGTATAACATAGTTGGTTTTTAATGAGGGTACTTATTTGGATTTCAAAACTGTAGCAGGAAGTTCTAACAAGTTTTGGAGTTGGTTTCCTCTGGGAAACCAGTGAAGGGACCTACATTTAAACTGGGTGGGGGAGGGTTGGCTTTTTTTGGTAGGTTCAAAAGTACTGACTTATTAAACAGTTGTGTTCTACCTCAGTGTAACAGTCTTAATTTTTATTGACATACAGCTAGCAAAAGAATCACTAATTACCATTTGCATGTGTTGGTAGTGACAATCATGGTTTTGTAAAGTAGTGAATGGAGATTTTAATTGACCGCTTATCAAAAAAAGAAAAAGMAATAATGACAAAGAGGAGGAAAAAAGATTGTTTGGCAGTAACTCTGAAGACTAATTACATCATTTACTTTCTTCCAATTTTGGATCAGTCCTAGAAAAATTTTAGAACTACTAGTAAAACAAATGCCTACTATGTTTTTACGTATTGATATAAACATCACAAGATCAAAAAGATTTGTTTATGTCAGTTTTCCACAAATTTTCTAATTTAAGTTTATTAAATATTATTTATTAAGTTACTAAGTATATTATTTAAAATTATTTAATTATTTAGTGCTAGTAGCCATAACAAAAGCTAATATAAGCAATCTGACTTCAGGTGAAAGCATTTTCAAATATTAAATGAAAATATCTGATTAATTTGAAAACTGTCAACAYTRAATACTCAATGTCAGTCAATAGTGYTCCATCCTGAGAAAAGGGCATACTTTTACTAGCCTTATGTCTTTGCTCCAACAGAACAGCACTATATCCTACTAGAAATCTCCAAATGCTTTACATTTAATAGATTCAACCTTCTTCATTACTAAAATTTCACAAGACTGATTTATTCAAAATTTTTTAGAGGGAAGAAAAAAAGTCCGAGAACAGAATACAGAGGGATGGGGAAGCAGCTGGAAGGTGTTGCAATAAAAAGATGTGCCAGTAACAGAAGGAAAAGAAAAACCAGTTAGTGAAGCTCTTAAAGCTAACGTAGTATTCACCCCTCGTGCTGATCATTCTAACTGAGCAAGGCAGGGGTAAWTAGCAAAATATTCAGCTCAAAACAYACACCTGAAGTGTTCTCCWGTTTATTAATTTTTCAGAGAAAAATTTGCCTCACAACAAAAGAAAGCTATTCTCTTTCCCTTCTGTTTCTGGTGAAACCTGGAAGTTTCTCAAGTAGCTCAAAGGGAGATGGTTCTTAGCTGATCTGCTTTTTAATGGATTCATTGCATCCTCCTCACCCCTTCAAACTGCACCAATAACAGCCCAAGTTTTAAACAATTCTTTTAGGCAATACTGCTAGTTAAAAATGTGTAATTAGTCTGATGAAATATAAAATTTGGAGGGGTTGGATAATACATCTCAGGCAAATTTTACCTATCCAGACTTCTTTCCCTAAGAATAGAGCTTCTTCATTCTCTCAAATATGGGCTACAACAGCACACAGGAAGATGCTCTTAAACAGGCAGTAGTTTAAATAAAACATATGAAATATCCTTTGTTATATGGTGCATTAGGGCACAAACAGGTTGAGTGGTTGGCAGGGTCAAATAAAACTCCATTATCACCTCACTGTAAGGGCACAGAAAACTTAGTAGTTTGATACCTAACTGGTAATGTCCACTCCTTTTTCACAAATACCATGGTCAAATGATCTCTTCTGCAGTGGCAAAATATCAGAAAACTTTTCCCAAAATGAAAAGTGTTTTGATTYAAAGGAGCTGCTTCAGGTAATTCTATGTTAGCTGTTCTCTGAACAGCCTAAGGTATTTTCTGCATTTTTYTTACTTTATCATAATAATATTGAGGGTGGATATTTCAGTACTTTGCTCCTGCATAGTTTTGGCAGTCAGTAATATGTTCAAAAACACTTTCCCCAAACTCCAAATCCTGTTCACAATTATTTAGCAAGGTTTTGACCCAGAATTATCTTGCAGTACAATCACAGACACTCATTCTCTTTTCCTCTCTCCCTTTATTATTTTCTCAATTCTATTGCAAGAATCAGAGAGGAAACTGAATGTGTCATTTTTCTGATATGATGAAAGTGTATTCCAGCACAAGCTGCCTCTAAAACACTGATTTTCACTTATTGCTGTTTTCTTAGAAGACTTATCAAAGAATTTTGGAAGAGTTATCTGAAACTTGAAAAGACTTCTTTGCCCATTTAAGCCACTGGTTTAACAAGCATAGAAATAATGGAAATAATTTTAGTTTCTGAGAGGGMTTTTTATCATAGTTTAGGTACAAAGTGCAATATCCAATATGCTTGTGCTTTTCATTGGAGCATAACAGACTCTTTCAGTGTTCTCTGGCTATTGTGTGCTACAACGTGCAGTGACTTRTTATTCACTTACATATTTTAAATTCAGACCTGAAGAGCTTAATAACACCGTGGCATACTGCAGCAATATCAGTGCTTCACTGTTTTAAAGGTTTTCAATGTGATTTAGAACTCTTGGCAAGGGTGCTTATGACCAGTATTCCATGGAAAATACCCATAGACATGGAACTCAGAACTCTAGTGCTAATTTATATTGATTAATTAATTGCCAGAAGAACAGGATGTAGGGATCTTTCTTAATGTTTTCAGAGTCAGTGATGTTATTAGTTGCCAAAATAACTGTCAAGATCTGAAGAATGATAATTTAAAAGCAGACTTTTCCCAAGGTATCCTGCACATTTAATATTAGTATAYGCACAATTTAATATGACTGTTTTCCTAATTTCCAAGACTTGATCTATTGGCTGCATGCAGCTATTTCTAAAGTTATAAAATCATGGAATAATAGAAGGATTTGAGTTGGAAAAGACATTTAAGATTTTCTAATTCCAACCATCCTGCCATGAACAGGGACACCTTCCACTAGGTCACATGAGTCAGAACCCCACCTAATCTGGTGTGGAACACTTCCAGGGATGGGGCATCCACAAGATCCCTGGGCAGCCTGTGCCAGTGCCTCACCAGCCTCACAGTAAAGAATTATCATATCTGCTGTGTGAGAAATACGATGAAGAGAAGAGAAGAGAAGAGAAGAGAAGAGAAGAGAAGAGAAGAGAAGAGAAGAGAAGAGAAGAGAAGAGAAGAGAAGAGAAGAGAAGAGAAGAGAAGAGAAGAGAAGAGAAGAGAAGAGAAGAGAAGAGAAGAGAAGAGAAGAGAAGAGAAGAGAAGAGAAGAGAAGAGAATATTATGACTCAAAAGACTATATTATAATTTAAAAAACCTTTCATTTCAGGCTCCCTGATCAATTTACATCAGCCAAGTATTATTTTCAGGTAGCAGCTAAGCAGTAAATGTGTGAAAGCAATTAAGGGTCAAAAACTCTTGGCACATAATCTGTTTGAAAGTACAGTACAGACACAACACTGAGGTCAAAGACTGAATTAACTTTGCACTTCATARGCAAAATCCTTCTGATTTAATATTYTGAAGCTCTCAAGTTGCAATTCTTCTGTGCTTATTTATCTATCCACCTATTAAGTCCCAAGTGACTACACTGTTGTGTGTAATTCTAGATTACAGAGTAAGAGGGGAAATATGAGATCTTCATTCATGCTAGCGATCAGTTATTGAAGCCCACATGATGAGATAATGAAGCTGGCAAGCACAGGACAGTTACCTGCTCTCTATGACAGTGAGACAAGGGTCAAAAAAGGAATTAAGGAGATTCCTTCAAGCTCGTAACTCCAGATATAATAAATTTTTGACTGATACTTTAGGTGAGTAATGTTTCAGAATATGAACTTAACAGATTTGAAGAACTGCAGACCAATTGGACCTATTTTCCAAAAATACATAAATCAACATAAAATATACTTGTAAATTATGCCATTTAAGTAATACAAATATAAAATTAAAGTTTCCACCCAGGAAGTTATAGCCAGAGGGACCTGAGGCCTGCGAGTCAGAGATCAGTTTTTTGAATTAAGCTTAAAAGTAATGCAGATTTTCCAATCAGATCTTCTGTTCTTATTTGCTTTTTATTAGATCTGTGTTTTTACTCTTTTTTACTATATGAAAAATAGATATAATATGAAAATAGATATTGATATGAAAAATATCAGAAAATCTGCTTCCAACAGCAGCACTGTTTCTCCAATATTCTGGAACTAAACTTCACTATGGACAGAACTTTCAGACTCTGAGGACCTGGTGAAAACAAGTGCATCAGGGCTTCAGAGCACAAACATGATATTCCAGGTAGTAGGGCTGCCACTTTGAAAAAGAGATCTTTTGTTACAAGACACCAMTATTCTGAAAGAGTGCATAACAAACCAAATGTGCATTTCAGTGGAAAATGTGGAGAAATAATAAGCAGGTCTCAGTCTGAAAGTACATTTTTGATCTGGTAAAAAACAGGCTTTGTATGCAAATCAGGAAGAAATTAGAGACTGAAAACAGCTGTAGGAGGTCTCACTTCTTTTATATGACCCAAAATAGAAACAAACAAAATGAAAAATAGACCCAAAATACTTTCTCCTGCTAAAAACCTAAAAAAATGTCCACACCTGAAAAGCAGCAAAAGCTAAGTAACTATGAAATATCATCATGCCCTTCTTGTCACTTCTATATTGATACAGCATTACTGATTTTAATGGAATTGGTTTCCTATTTTCAATACATTGAAAGCATCACATCAAATAAATTGCTAGATCTTTTTTCCTAGTACACAATGTTTAACCTACACTGTTCTAAATACAGGGGTCTGTATGTTCCAAATATGTATTTGGAAAACACAAATACAACATTTTCTAGGTAAATTAGAACACACAAATAATTACATTAGGTCAGGCTGAAGGTCTGGCCAGCCCTGTATCCTGTCCCTAGCAGGGTCAGGAGCCAGAAGTTTATGAGGGAATATATATCATTACTGTTCTCATTATCCCTCTGCATTTATAGCATTTTCAGCATGAACATTTCCTGGACAAGGGGTTATATCCGTGCCTCTGTGTATAACAATCTTTCCCCAACTTTTCTGCCAGAATTTCTTTCATTTCTTCAAATAAAAATTTATATTTCTATCACACACAATGCACTGTGCCAGAAAGTCCCACATTTACAATGAAATGGTATAAAATAACTGTTAAAAACTACCCTCTGCTTAACTTAAAACTGCAAGAGTATAACTTATTGTCATAATTTTTTTCACTGCTCATCTTGAATCTGATGGATATCAATATTGTGTAAACTGGGCAGTTATATGATTACAAGTCTTTTGTGACAAATCAGTTCATGAAATATAATGAATGTCAAAATACTGAATTTCTCTTGAATGCTTCCAGGTTGTTCAGGCTCCATGAGAAACAAATCCCATTAGCTGATCCCTTTTGCACTGGGTTCCTTTACTAAGAAAAGTCCTACATTTTTTAAATATTTTTTTGTATAAAACATACAAATATATTATATTTGAGAGAATTTGGAAGTTACTAATGCAAACAGAAGGAAATCTATGTCTTAGCACATTACTGGTTAAAAAATATAAAAGAAGAAAATTAGGAAGTGTGTGCTCACTGCTAATAAACATTAACGGACCAATAAAAAGCAGTCACGTAACAGGTCCACACAATATTATTTTGTGTAAATAACTATGTGAAGCTAGGTAATAATACAAAAAAAATCACAATTTTTTTGAATTTGTATTCAGCTTTGATWTTTTTGTGTTTGTATTTTTATGTGACGCTGTTTTGCATTGAAAGAATAATATGTGTCATGTGAAATAGGTAAAACATTACTGCTCTGAAATTAGATACAAGGGAAAATAAATTGAGAAAGCAAAAGTATTTTTAGTGTTAGTAACCTGTCAATCTTTAACTTTTGAGTATGGTTGTTACCTGATATTTTAGGTAGGTAATATATCTTAAGGAGAGTATATATTATGTATGGATGAACATATACAAACCAAAACAGTACTGAAGTCCTGTATGCATAGTTCTACTAGGGACCCAACAGTAGGGTAGATTTACCATATTAAACTAATCTACCAAGTACTCCCAAATTAATTCACATCCCAAGAGAAGACACAGGTATTTTATTTCTTAGTCATTATTTTGGTGACATGTTCTGGATCTCTATGAATCTTCCAACCTTTGCATTTTTTCTCTTTTTTTATCTCTTTAATACAAATAACTCATTGAACCGGAGCTCAGTTCTACTGGAGTTTTAGGTGCCCTGAGAATCTGTGGAAACTGCTGAAAAGCACCAAACTGTTAAAATTATCTCATATTCTGCATTCTCCTTCTGAAGTAAAAAAAAAAAAAAAAAAAAAAAAAAAAAAAAAAAAAAACAACTCTGTTTTTCCTTAGAGAGGAATACACTATTGCTCTAATTGCATGAAGTGCAGGCAGTAAATGACCAGTGAGGATGACAGTTGGTCCCCTCCAGCAAAATTAGAATATACATATTTGACTGCTCTCTCATTCCTCATCTCAACAGTCCTCTGTCTTGGAAGACAAAGAGCAAATACATGCTTTTCCTCCCACAAGGCATCATGCATACCCTGAGGAAAGAGGGGAAAATAATCAAGAATGTACAACATCTGGAGGACACCTTCGTACTGTTTTACACCATCTGAATGGATATAATGGGGAAAGGTGAGCCATAAAAAATAAAGTGGGATTAAAGGGGAGAGAAGAATACGTCTGCTTTTGGCCTTCATCCAGCTTCATCAGTCTTGCATGACATATGCAAGCTATCCTAGATTTATTACATATACTCCCTCAGTGAGACCTGACGGAACTCACCTGTCCTTTGAAGAAGACCTCTGAGACTGGAGGAGACTGAAAATAAGTGTATCAGTGCTACAGAGCTCTCATGCTCTGTGGAGGATTCCTGTGCACAAACTAACTTAGCTTCCCTGCCCTCCACTTGCATTACTTCTAGAAAAAGTAGGACACTGACTTCATGACATCATGAAAATCTTACTCTGTCACCTGCTCTGTGTACCTCTCAGCTACACAACACCCTTTCCTTTTGTACAATGTTATTAAATCAATATTTCTAAATCTTYACCCACCTCCCTGCACCTGGTGTAGAACTCATTGTCTCAATTTTAGAACAAAATGCTCCAGAACGAACATTTCCTCTAAAGAAAAGGGTTTCAGCAATCCCTTCCCTTCATACAAAATGAATTTTCTAGATGAAAGTGAAAAAAAAAACCCCTTTTTATTTAACAAATAAGGTGTCCACAGGGCACGGAAAAAAATAATAACTCTTAGATATTGAAACTTCAGAACCTTACCCCCCACACTCCCCCATAGCAGAACAAACAAACCCAAAACGCCAGGGGAAGGGAAAAAAAACTACTGAGCACGTGGTGAGATGGAACAAAATGACAGATGGTCCTTTGTATCGGGGAGGGGAGGAAAGTCCACAGAGGAGCTCAGAGGGAAAATCAGATGGGAACCTGCTGAACCTCCAGTGTTGGTTTCCTCCTGGCAGTAGATGAAGCTGGTGGATTTAGAATCCTCTCTTTTGTTGGCTCAGCTTCTCTCGAGGTCTGGGCCAAGATGGGGTGTCCCCATCACCAGCAATGGTCTGATTCAGACTAAAAGCCAAACCAAACAGTCCAAGAAAAAGCAACAGAAGCTGGTGAAGAATTGCTACCGCAGTCCAGGGAAAAACTTCTTGCAAAAGCTAACAAAACCCAAGCTAGCTAAGAGCAACAATGTAGCCTCAGATCTGCACAACAAGTGGAGCACTGGGGAGAGGGAGAGCTTGAACAAAGCCAGAGCTCCTCTGGCTCCTGCCCCTCCTCCAGACTCACCTTAAAGCTATAGGATGCATTTCCAGGCATAAAGCAGACGATCAGGAATACATTATCATCATTAAAGCACCCCAAGACACTCACACATTATTTCAACTTGCTGTATAAACTTTTAAATCTTTCACTAAAATTTTGGGAGCAAATCTCCTGGACCTGCCCTGACTGCCGAAGACAGTATATGATAAAGGATTTGGACATCCCAGCAAGATGATCATTGTTGTCTCCCAATGAAGGCTAGATAGGAAAAATTAATATGTTCTTATTTACTAGCAGTCAGTGGTGATGGTCTCCTTTGCTATTTACCTGTTATAGATATATTCTGTCAGTTTAACTGTCATGAAAGATTTATGTAAATTTGYTAGCTGGYGATAGAAGTATGYRTTAAATGTGCTAGAATTGTCATGTRCCTTAAACATGAGTGTCTTCATTCCTTTCCCTCCTTCTCTTGCTCTCACACATTCACATTAATAACAGTCTGTTAAACAGGCAACAACAATACAAAATTTAGGAACTCTTGCTTATTGATCTATCTGAAAATGTATACCTAAATAAACTAATATAACTAAAGATTTATTAATTCAGTTCTTTAAAATATATATGGCGATGATACTGAAAAAGGCATGAATAGTGCACAAAAAAAATTGTGATGAAATGGAAATTTCATTGATGCAAMTTAAATTGTTGTCTTTCTTTATCTCCATGCTACATGAAGACCTTTATCCAATGAATGCTATGATAGCAGAATACAAGGATGTTTGTGAACATACAGGTTTAAAGACTTTGTAATGTTCTCAAAAATTTCTATTCTGCTTATTATGACAGAAGATAATTTGAAGGCAATGGAGTACAATGGTGACAGTGCTGGGCAGTGGTTTTAGGATACAATGAAAATAAATGTGCAAGGAATTTTTGTTGAATTCTCCTRTGCTAAGTGGTCTTTTGTGTCTGCCAAGAACAGCACTGCCTTGGAAAAGTAAAGTCTGTGTCTCTATTGGACTAYGCAGAAATACAAAATGGGAATTGCTAGATTGAATTACAAAGCCCCTTTCCATTTTTCCCAGTATTTAAATGGCTTTTTAAATGGATTATCTGTTCAGAGCTATACTAGTGACAAAACTAACTTTATAAAATCTAACATTTAGGTGACTTTGATCMAGTTTCAATGCTTGGATATAATAGGATGAATGCAAACTGATATTTCATGAGATCATCAATAAAATTCTTCTCTGACTGTCAAAAAAGAATACGGTAAGCCTTATTATATGAATGTGCAATGCTTTGTCATTTTACAACACTATTGTATGTGACAGCAGACAAAAAAGACAGAACTTTGTTTCCACAGTATGTCTAAAACACCTGCAGTACAGGAAAAGATTTCTGGCTGGAATAAAAGAAGTTCCAAAGGAGAGCTACGCCTTTGTGGGTGGTTTCTGAGGGATGAATGGATTCACGTMCCCCAGCCTTTTAAATAACCCCAGCATGGGTTGAGTTTGCATATGCAAACTGAAATGTTACTGTACRATTGCTCCTTTCTATCATGTTTAATGCCTATTTTCTATAATGAGACATTTTTAATAACATTAAATAGTTGCAAGATGAACCTTTGTTATTTTACAGCATTGTGCTCTATCAAAAGATTTTAGTTCAAAGCTTACACAAAAAGGATATGAATGATGGAAATTCTTGAATACTACCCCATCAGTAGGATGATTCTGGTTTAATTTCCCTCATTTACATTTCAAGATTAAAATTTTAGACACTCAGTACATGCAAGTAGGTTTATAGAGTATTTTTAAATGCTTCTAATTTTAAATAAATATGTGTATTTTCACCCGTAGTGATAATCACTTCTAAAAGCTAATCAYCACCCAAGGAAATCACAAACTTGTAATTAAAGTAGCCAGTCACAATCATAATTTTTACAAGATTAGTATGAAAAAATTGCTCTTGGAAATTTATAAATAATCTTTTTCTGTGAAAAAAAAATTTTGACTGCTGACACATTCATTATGCTCATTCTTGCACAGCATAGCAATGCACTTTGCTCATGTGTGATACAGACAAGCTACAAGTGAATTCTGAGAAGATAATTCTGGTTCTGATAACACCCTGTTCCTGGCAAGAGGAAACAAGACAAGCTCGGCACCTGTCTCTGCACATCTTTATTGACTGTACCTGTGCACACAAGCCARACATCAATAAATAAACTATACAGTTGTTGAGGGCAAACTGCTTTTCAGTAATTTCTTACTTGCTTTTGTTTCTCAGATCTCCTCAGTATCAGAGTTGGGGTTGTTAGTTTATCCTACAAACCAGTATCAATTTATATCWGTTGCTTTCTGAAACAGTTTGTCAAATATTTTTTCTTGTTTGACTTCTTAACGTCTGTGTTGCCAGCTTTTGTAATGAGGGGAAGAAGGTCTGTCTCTAAATAGTCCCTCAATGGCTGGAAGAGCAACAAAGCAAACCTGATAGAGATTTTTTTTTTTTTTTTTTGAAATGAGGATTATTGATGCACTGGTTGAATCCCAGCTAGATCAATATCTAGTGCAAGAAGCCATCAACTCTGTCTCTGTTTAGCTTGGGATGTTTTGTTAAAACAAATAGAAGATGTCTAAGAGATTTTTCAGAAATTGGTATTTCCATATATAAATATGTTCATTCTAATGAAGTAGCACATTTATGCAGTTAAATTTAACCATTTTAATAAAAAAAAAAATTCCCAAGAGCCCTTATAAAGCCATTCTAAAATACTATGCATTTCTTCTTTAAACAATAGAAATGCAAATTATTCTGGTACCAATAAAAACATACCAAAAAAAGATACAAAAGAGTAAATATTTTTACAATCTAAAGTACTAATATTTATTTTATATAGTATATGATATGTATGCTATGTAAGAACTTTAGATCTTAACTTTATCATGGCTTCTGACTATAAGTTCCTTACACTATTTTGTATCCAATACTTAAGACAGGTGTAATTTTATAGTTTTATAGACTGTTTTGAACTTTTGATTGATACASTAATTTTTTACCTTCCCTGACTTTTCAAATCCTTCTTTTTCACAAGAAATGGGATGATTCACTTTAGGGCCACTGTGGATTTAAATTTTGTTTTGAAAAGTTTTCCAAACAAATAACTGGTCAGAGTGTATCAGGGTTAATTTATTAAAAAACATTTGACTTCATAAGTAATTACAAATCCTCATTGGATTTACATATTCTTGTTAGCTGCAGGTCCATGTAACCAGGCTTAGACATGATTCTTTCCATTTGCAGGAGTACCTCGAGCAAAAATGTGAACATCTAACCCAGAAAGTAATTTAATGTCATGATTTTTTGTCTTCAAAAATGTCTACCAAAAATTGTTGTTTGTCTCTTGTGAATCTACATTGGACTACAGACAATATTATCATCCTTTTTTTCTTTGACCTGAAACTTCAGTGATACTTCCAGAAAGTAGAGGTAGTGGYTTCTACCACTTTTGAACAGCCAATCCATATTTTAAGAACATTATCCCCACACATTTAAACATCATGAAAATTGAAATTAATATCATATAATCTTTATATTTTTCAACCTGGTTCTCCAATTAAAAAATATTTTGAGGGTAGTGCATTGCATACTTTAGCTTTGGTTTATTCTTCCATGCATGTTTCTTGTTTTCTTCTGTTGTTGAAGTCAACCTGCTACAATGATTCAGTAAAAGGAAAATAATGCCAAAACACTTCGATAACAATGAAAAGCACTATGTATTTCAAAACAGAACTTTATTACCCCCTCTATTTTCTTCTGATCACTGTATGAGTAGATATGATATTCCTGGCTTCCAAAAGATGAAAGTACAGCAAATTGAGGAAAAGTCTTCTGTATGTACATGATTAATTTAATTTTCAGACAATAATTGCAACATTAATAATTGCATCCCTTTTTGGGTTTTTTGATATATGGTTTTAAAGATAACAAAGAAAAATAGCTAAGAATTCCCAAAACTAAGACCCTCAAGCCACAAGGTCAAAAAAAACTTATACAACTTCTGCATAAGAGCAAAGCGGTACTTGAAAGTGCATGAGAATGCAAAGACAATTACGCATAAAAAGCCCAGGAAAGAAAACAAAGTAAACATAGCAAAAATTAAAATAAACTTCTATTCTAACATAGTCAATATGTCGGTCTTTTTATATCAATCCTAAGCTCAAAATCATTGATCACACCACAATCACCAGGTAAGTGTGGACTGCAGGTGGTTTGCCTCTGACTTACATCAGTGAGTAAAACAAACAAGTCCAAAGAGTTGAAATTAGGGCTCAGATGTTGCACAGGTGACAGGGATTAAGAGACATTTGGAGATCAAACCCACAGAGGAAGCAGGGCCACTGCTAAAGATTAGAATAAGTACCCTCACAAGACAGCTTTTGAAAGGACCAGGTGCTGAAGGCTGAGCTGAAGCAGAGCCTGGGAGAGGGCAGCAAGGCTGGATGGTCAGGAGGGTAGTTCAGGTCTGCTTGTGTTCTCCAGGACCAACAGCTGAAGCCAGATGTGTAAAAGACAAATACTGGGAGTACATCCAAATGGTGACTTTTCTTCATGTCTGATTGACATCCTTTAGACACATCTGTGCACTCCAACAAAGGTAATGATCACTGGGCAAAAGGAGGTTATATGGTCATGACTGTGTGGAGCTGAAGTGAACAATTGTAGTTTTCATTGATATTTTATGCTTCGTTGATAATTTTATGCTTTCACTGATAAATTTATAATTATTTATAGGGACTTTCTTAAGCCTGCAATTTTTTAACCATTACGTTATAATCTGTATACTACAGGAGCTAAGGTGCTAGGTCAGTGATTTATAAAAGGAAATCTTGATGAGATCCAACTCTTAAAAATGGTCAAACAGTCTGGATGGGTTAATATCTTTGTTGCAGAAAAGAACTAACTTGTACACAAAAGGCATGTGAGTGAATACTTTTGTCTTCTATAAACTTCAACTAGCTTATTTTAAAGGGCTGTTCTACCTAGAGCTCAGGGCAGCTCTGTCAACACACACTATCTGAATACATGGTCTAATGTACTAATCATATTTTATAAATAGTGCCATTCATTTTAGAATACTGAATTTCRTTAACTAATGTTGAAAAAGATAATATGTGAAGCACATGAGCAGAGCCAMAATTAGTCCTAACACAAAGAAAACATCTCAAAATCTTAACTGTCCCACTCTACCTATTGCATTTATGAAACATTCACTTTTTTTTCTGCTGAACTCACAGCATGAAAATGCTTTAGAAGTTACCCAAGAAAAGAAACTGTACAAATGCATCTTGTACATGARCTATATAACTCTTTCAACAGTGCAAACTAGAAGTATTTGAATTGTTAAACAATTTTTCCCTGTATTAGTATTTGCCCATTTTCTGAGAGTAGGTTATTCTCCAGGGGGAAGTAAAGGGCTTTTTACTTTCATATGCCACTAAATGTCAGAATGCAGTGGAAAAATATTAGCCATTTAGAATGGAGTAATGGAATGGAATTATTGAACTATAACTACAAACTGATTTTCTAGGACTGAGGTTCATTGTGAGTTGTTTGAATAAAGGAACCTGACTTGACAAACAGGCTGCTCTTCCTGTTCATGAGATGGGAACAGATGGCTGCAATAACTAGGGTAAGGAGGKGAGTCAGAAGACCCAAATTACATGTTTGTGATTAGCTACTCTTAGCTTTTCAAGATGATTTTGTTATGTAAATAAGCATCCACAGTGGCTCACTGAGATTGCTGGCCTTAGAGAAGAGCAACTGGTGTAAAGCTGTTCTCAATACTTCTTTGGTCTATTGAAAAACTGGTCACATTGTGAGTTCATGAAAGGAAATGTGCAGTGTGAGCCTGCAAGCTACATTCCAATATTAGTAGGACTTTCATGGTGACAATGTCCTTTGATCATTATTGTTGTTTGTGTGGCAATAATGGGTCTRCTTCTTCAGTAGCTSAATGTGTGCTATCAACAGSAAACATGATAAGACACAYASTGATTACAAAGTAAAGATTSCCTGCTCAAACTGGAATCCACTAAYTTTTAAAAATCAATAYTATTTCTTATTGAAATTGCATCATATAAAAGTTTTTGTTTAAATTTCACTTTGTTCAAAATAAATCATCCTTAGTGGCACAATTTACTTTTAAGATGAACGTATAATTCTTCTCAGAATCACAGACATATTAACAAATTCATCCAAAAAAATCCATCAGTGTTGTCTTTTTTATATAAATTTATCCAAAGAAGAACTTACTCAGGTGGTAATCATAATCAGTTTGATAGAATAGATTTAATTCTGTGTCTAATTTATATCTCAGACTTACTTTCTCACCAGAACTTCCCCCTTGTTCAAATCAAACTCTGTTATTTTCTTGATATCAGTAGTGGCACCATATCTAACAGACACCCACATCCATGCTTCGGGAGTGGGAGCTGCCTCACACAAGTAATTTATCCATACTATGATATGAATTCATCAGTAAGAAATATGTTCTTTATTTTAAGAATAAACCATCAAGATCATTTAGAAAAAAAGAACATAAATACACTTATGTGTTTGGTGTAGGTTTCGAAGAGCTGGCTGGCAGCAGAGGGTGGCAGAACTGACTTCCTTGAGAAGAGTCCAGGTTATATCCTGGAGAAAGCTGAGGCATATGCAAAACCTGCTCCTGACTCCAATTTCAGCCCCCTGACAACAACCACAGCCCATGGAAAGGAAATGTTGTGGTTTGAGCTAATTTAATAGAGGGCGAACTCTTCCCAGTTCTAGCAAGCCCTCTCCCTTCCACACCCAGGTCCTAGATGCAAACTTTTTCCACAGAGAGAAAAGTGAAAAGAAAAGGGGAAAAAAAAAAAAAAACCCGGTATTTATTGCCCACAAGATACAAAGAAGAGAGAGAACAAAATTATATTATAAAATAAAGAACCTTTGGAACCAGCTGTTAGATATGAAAGTCTTTTCTTTCCTCCTGGGAGCGGCTTCCCTTCCAGGGGACCCTAGAGGGGTTTAACAGAGTCGCCTCCAGTGGTTCACTGGAGGATTTTTTTTTCCCTCGCCTGTCATGCCATGGGAATCTTCTAATTCTCAGATGATGGAAAAAAAGTCCAAAGAAGAAGGAAAAATATCATTCCCAGAGAGCAGGCAGCTTCCTGCTCCTTGCTCTGCCAGAGTTCCCCACTCCAGGAATGTGTGTGTCTTGTACCTTTCCCTCCCACTGTCATTGAAGGGAAGAACATCACAAAATAAACCAGAACATCTCAACTAATGTATAGTTACAGAAGGGTTGTTTATCTTTCCTCTAACATAAGCAGATGAYAGGAATACAAATACTCAGCTAGGAAAGGATCTCAGGCAGGAATAGCTTTTCAGACAGGAACAGTGGYCCATGAAGTGCTGGGAGTCTTCCCTAACTCTCATTGAGAGGGGACACATTTGAGCTGGAAAAAACTGTAGGCAGGAAGGTCAGCAGAGAGCAATTGTTGTTGACTGATGAGATCCCCTATCCCCAATTCTTCTACTCCATTTCCATGGCAGAAAGTAGAGGAGTGGTAGGTGAAAGAGTGAAGTTGAACCTGAGAAGAGGGTTGTGGGAAAAAATAATTTATCTTTTGTCCTTGTTTCTCACCATCCAACTCTACATTTAAGGGGAAAAAACTAAACTCGCTTCCCCAAGTTGAGTCTTGTTTGCCCATGGCGGCAACTGGTAAATGACCTCCCTGAATTGGGATGATTTTTGTCATGAATTCTGCCATGCTGCCAATATTTCAGCATGATGATTTCTAATTGTATAGAGAAAACTGGTTAAAAACAGACACAACATCTTTCTGTAACAGTAACATTTAAAATGAAAATAATAAATATTTTTTGGCAAGTGAAACATTTCTATATTACTACAGTGCCTGAAGTGTTGAAAGCTCTTCCAAGCCTGAGAACCTGTAGAGCTCTAGAGTATATCTGCATTGTTTTTACTACATCATAACAAGTAAAGCCAATAAGACCCAAAAAAAATTCTACATTTAAAAAAATAGTAATTATTGTCCTACAAGAAAAAATTGTTTTTATTTACCTGAAGTTAAAAGTAGAAGAATAAATTCTGGTAATTCAAGAAAACAGGTTTTTTTTAAGGTTGCATAATTAAAGACAAACAACTGAAATCAACGTAAACTTATGAAAATGAAAATGTCATCATAAGCCCAGGTTACCAAAAAAATGGAAACTTAGAGATAAAAAGATAGTTTCTGTCTTTCCCTTCTACTGCAATAAGCTTCTCTCACGTACTCATTTGATGTTTGTGCTATGCTTGTCTCACAGAAGAAATTGCAAATGCACACACTTCTGTATAGACAGAATTAGTAATATTTATAAGATTTAGTTTAATTCTAATTACACTGGAATTAGTAATATTTATAAGTTTGTGTTTCAACATTTTTTCAAATTTCTACAGGAGAATTATTTATTTCACTAGAGTAAACAAACATTATTTAAAAAAAAAAAAATAATATTTTATATACATGCCTCTTTATAGATAAATATTCTTGTGTGTGCATGTATATGAATTTACGCAAGAACAAAGAAAGACTATCTGYAAAAACCTATGGAAACACAGGACTGGAGGCCTCCAGGTCTGACCTTTTATCACGACGTTTTAACTTGACTGAATCTGAAGAAATATGCTGCTCTACTTTCTAGACGTTTCCTTTTAGTGCCCAAACATAACTTAGTTGCAATCAATTTCTACCTACCTTTTTTTCTGCCAACATGACTTTGATCTTCCTCCCTGGAATGTGAATCACATTCCTACCATGCCCCATTGGACATATATATAATAATCAAGATTTTCTCCAACATGCGGGGTCAATTAGAGAATGCCCACCTATTTTGGTTTTATTGTATACACGCTTCTTTTTCTCAGTGATCCTTGAAGCAATTTCTTGTCTCAGTAAGAGTTAATTATTCTTGAAAGTAATCAAAATTCTGCAGTCTTCAAAATTAGGTCAATCAGTGCTTAATAAAATAGAATAAAATTTCTCTCTGTCTGCTGAATACAACTCAAATGATACAATTCATRCTTGCTTTTATCATGTATGTGAATTCTTATTTTTCAGTAAGAAAAGGACTCTAACTTTCACTGCCATTATTTATAGAGAAGCTGCACTTTGCACAGTGTCCAGTGCTTTGTAGTTCATTAGGAGAAGAAAGCCTGCTCTTTGGAAGGGAATCTTTTATTTTAACTTCAAAGCTTTACCATTCAAAAGAAGACTTCAGAATCCAAAAGACTGTGTATCTGAAGCAGCATTATTGTCAATTATAAGATTTAGAGAAGTTTAAATTACATTTCAGATACCTTATTCCCAGTTTTACTTTCAGTTTATGTGTCGCTGGAACAGATCTGAGCTTTTGATTAACTCTGAGTACAGATTTTAAAAAATGGCCTCCAGACTAACCTCTGACATTTGATTCCTCCAATATTTGCTACCCTTCTCATGAACAAAATTCTGAGAATGGCTTTCCTTACAATGTTGACCTACAATAATCCTGTACTAATCCCATAACCCATACAGTTGTGGATGATAAATAAATTGAATCCCTGAAAAATATCAGCATGTTTTTTCAGTAGTTCAACAGGATAGCTGTTGGCAAAAAAAAAAAACAAACCTATAAATTCATCAATTACTGAGTCTTGCGTATTTTGTAGGAGTATTGTGATGTCAAAGAAGCAGTAAAAATTAGTTTTTCTGTTCCTCACTTTCTTTTAAATACACTACCTTTATTTAACCCCTGCAGACACTTCAGCCCAATGCTTGCTCACCCAMCATCCCTGAAGAAGTGGAATCAAGGAGAAAATCAGAAGGGCAGGAATGAGAAAACTTATGGATTGAGACAAAGATAATTTAACAGGGAAATCAAAAGCTATGCACACAAGCAAAGCAAAACAAGGAATTAATCCACTGCTTCCCATRGGCAGGCAGGGTTTCAGCCATCCCTGKGAGAGCAGGGTCCCTTCACACAKAATGGTGSCTTGGGAAGACAAGCACCAYCWCTCTAAAYACTCTCCCTTMCTCCTCCTTCAGCCCACTTTACCAACTGAGCACGATGTCATATACCATGGAATATCTCTTTGATCTCTTGGGGCAGCTCTCCTGGCCGTGTCACCTCCCAAATTCCTGCACCCTTCATGGCCTCCTCACTGTTGGGGTGGTGTGAAAGGCAGAGAAGCCCCTTGCCTCTGGGTTGGCTCTGCTCTGCAACAGCTAAAAYCCCCTGTGTTAYCATCACTGTTTTAGTCACAGATCCAAAACACAGCACCATATAAGCTACTCAGAAGAAAATTAACTCTRTCACAGCTAAAACCWGTGCAGATATTTAGACTGTCAGTACTGGTAACATTTGTATCCAGAAATCCTTTCCAAAGCACTCAATCTGACTATGTACTTTATGATTCTCTCCTTTAATGAAGTAAAAAATCATGGGCAAGAGATCAGTGCTTTTTGCCACACAATGGCATCAGGGAAGATTTGTTGAGCAAATTTCCTAGGGGAAGGATAATTTAACTTAATTAGCGAATTAGATTTTTCAAGTCAAGTTACTWACAGCCAGAAGGGGAGAATATTTTACTACAGCATCTGAGTGTATTAAACATTCATTCATTTACTGTGACACAAAAGCTTGGTGAGATTGGAAATATTATTACTCTCATTTTAAAGCAGGGAACAAGTCACTACTGTCCTTATACAACAAAATAATACTCTGCTTCAAAAAACATGTAATTCCGCTTGGTGTCATGTACCTATTAAAGGCCACATACACTAGSGAATTTTGTTTGACTGTTGCTACACTGAAAGCATTTGCTCACATAGACAAAGTTCAAGTTAGAACACATTCCATCTTCCTAAGTCAGATGAGCATTTTTTGGTTCAAGAGGGAAAGTTATGGTAACACGYGCTTTAAAATAGTGTTCTAGTCAAGTTCTTTTACACAAAAAACTGGAAGTTTAAGAAGGAAAGGGGRGAAACCCTCCTCCACTAAGATTTCATAGTGGCAGTGAAAGAGAAATAGCAGAGTACAAACTTGCTCTGAACATTAGATCTTGCTGCTAGAGATAATGCATATTGAGTCACACATTTATGCATTTTATAGCCCATGTATATTTTATGTTTTAATTTTTATTGTCATATACTATTTTATATTGCAATAACATGGCCATCATGTCAACACACAACTTAGATGCCCTCTGGATTGAAAGGGCAGGTTTAATGAGGAAAACGCCATTATTATTTCCATATAATGGCATCATTATTTTAAATGAGCCCAAGGATGTSTTGAGTGAATTTCTAACAACTCAGGTGCCAATACAGGTAAAYTGGTGGCAGATGTTATAAAGAATGGAAGTAAAAATCACCTGGTAAATRGGACTTGGCAAAAGTAAAAACAGGCTTAGCAAAGGGTATGAGGGCCACAAAATTCAGGGAGACCTGGTCTCTGGTAAGTAGAGTAAAGGCTTCCATCAGTAAAGCTGCAAATGAGAGGGGGGTCTGGGAGGTGACTGCTGTGGCAGGTCCCTGTAAGTTCTTGGCAGCATCCCTCACCAAAAGAAATTTGCCAGAAAAAAAGGAGAGTCCTAATGTGGAAAAAGAGTACGTAAAAAATACAAATCCATATTTTTCCCAGGGGCAAGCAAACATTCACAAGGCATAGTTTTGTTTTCCCAAATCTCGGAGGGCATGAAGAATGTTTTTTTAATCTTATACAGAATCTCAAATGACACAGATGAAMCTAACAGGCAGGAAGTTCCCAACAAAAACAGCAATATCTCTAGAAAGTTTGCAACTCCTATCCTCAAGGAGATATAAAAATTTTTATTTGGCTCAGAAATAAGAAATTCGTATATGGCTGGACAAACTTGTACAGATTAATCCATTTGGGATTAAACACAAAGACACTTCTATGGAAATTTTGATAAACACTTCTATTCCTTTATTTTTCATTGCTGCCAAACAGATATTACATAAAACCACTGTTTTCATTTKAAAATGTTCACCATGAAATGCAGATGTAGAAATACAAGAATACTTAAATTGGGAACACCTTTTACTTGTTATGTGATATTTTCCCTATTTTTCAATTTTTAATATTATGCAGTAGCACTACAAACAAGTTAACAGATATTTTTTTTCAATAAAGCCACTAACGTTATACATTTCCATTTCCATTTTCTATTTTCCATTTTCCATAAACACCATTTACACGGTATGAGTATATTGTATTCAAATTATGTACTCTCTTATGGATATATRGGTAGAGAGGGAGTTGCTGTTTAGCAAGGTAATTCAGTCTCTAGGTTGGGCTTTGGTGTATTTRATTTTTCCTATTTATAGCATTTAAATCTAGGCCAACATCAATCAGCTCTTTTCTGAATTAAATCAAAATAACTAAATCACCACATTTTGCACAAATTCAGGTGTTATGACAGAACTGTTTTCCCTTTTTAATTGAACTTTTGTATAGAGAGATTATAAGCATAGTAATTCATCATATGGAGTTAAAAACAAATTATATGTGTGAACAGATCATCAGACTATTGCACAGTTGCATATTTTTACAAATAGAAGAATTTCTCAAGAGGATGTACATTTCCTGGATTGGATGTATTCTTTTATATTCTTTTATCCTACACTTTCACATRACCTGTTGTACTATTGTACTATTTCTCTTAAACAATACACAAATTAAAAAATTAACTGGGAAATTGCAAWGTAACACTTTCCTTTCTCAGTTRTTTCAACATCACTCAAGATTTCACRTTTTCACCTCCAAAATCAGTTCAATCGAAAACGATGCCATATAGAACACACAGAATGGCAAAACTGTAGGCAAATTCATAGAAAAAACAGCAATCTAATAATATAATTAATATCTCATCTTAAGGTCATATTTTTGATTTTGATTTTCTTGCTAAATTCTGCCATAGCTCTGTTTGCTTCCTTCCATTTTCTCTTATGACTTTAATTATGCAGATTTTTATTGTTTGTCTTGTCTGTTAGTTTTAGGGTCAAAAAACTCTTTGAGAAAGAGTGCAAATATTCATGTATGACGTGACTTAATTTAAGATCAAACTTTCATGTTCCTGCAGCAGTCTCTTTTCCATGTCTGCAATCAAATACACCTGTCTCCTTGTACAGTTCATATAAAAAGTGATAATTGATATTTTGATTGTTTTCTGTCATAACCCTAGATCACCTGTAAGAGACAAGAAAATTATTCTCAGCATAGTTTAACTACTGCAGRAAGTATGGAAAAAAAGTAATGCTAATTAAAACAATAAGGTTAACAGCATAGAAGAACATTTTCTTTCTGTAGTAAGTAGCACATCTGAAAGAGACTTCACATCCTTGAAGTGTCAACACCTGTCCTCCAAAAAACCCCACCCAACCATACTGATAATATTTCCTCAAAATAAATACATCATAAATACACCACCTGTGTGGTCAGTTTGGGTGYGTTGTCCTGMCTGTATCCCCTCTCAGTATCTTTCRCACCATTACCCTCCTTCCTGTGGGGGCTGCTCAGCAAATAAACACCAGCATGTTTTAATCAGAAGCATGAAACACAGCCCCAACAAAGAAAATKAACTCCATCACWGACAAAACTGGTAAAATCTCMACCCCTTATTCTATGCCATTTACAYTGTGCTCACTAGTGGGTCTTATATTATCCAACACAGCCTCATTAAACACCTTTTCCCACCTCATCCTTTGACATGCACGCACTTATCAATCCCTCAGTCCATGGGTCACTCCTGAAAAATACCCACAGAATCTTCAGAGCCCATTCAGCCCATGATTTTTGTTCCATCTCATATGGTCAGTGCTCAGGACAGGAGAGATATGTGTTATRTTGAGTTACTGGGTGCCAAAATCAGCTCAGTCTGGTCACTGCTGCATTTATCTGGCTTCTTGCAAGGCTCATGCTCCTGCTGTSCTACTTCCTCTAGGATACAGTTCAGACTGTGGGTTAAACAACTTAAAGGTATATTCTTTGCAAGCAAGTCCATATTTTTCAAACAGCTTCTTTATTTGTTGTTTCTTTTGTCAAYGTTCATAGGCACTTTAGCTCCTTGTCCTCTCTTACTAAACATGAGTATGATTTCTCAAAAAATGCCTCCATTTTTTGTTTGTTTTCCTAATTAGGCAAGAGACTAATATAACAATATAAATGTCTAACATAAATTCAGCATGATTTTTGCCTCAAAGTTAATTTCTGATAGAGCTGTTTTTACTAAAATAATGACACATAGTAAAAATAAACAAATTTATTCCCTTCTGCAGGAGAAGCTTTTTAGCATGCTTAGAAGCTTATTTAGCATGCAAATAATCAGTMTAAGCTGTTCATATTTCTGTTGTTCTATATAAAATCTATGTTATTTGTGTCAGCTTCCAGCTCTGTTGCTGGTATTGTCATTTGATATTTGACAACAAAACTCCTCAGATGTACTTCCTTTAACTTGTTTCTCTTTCTTGATAGCGAAGGATATTCCTGCATATGATTCCCCTGCCCTCCAGTAAACTTGAGTTAGTAGGTGTCAAACACTGGAATAAATTTACATTGTATTTATTTAGTGTCCTGTCTTATTCACGGTCACTGAGGTATGAAATGAATCATATTGTACTGTCTGTTTCCTTACTTCAGGCAGTTATCACTGAAAATAAGAGTATCTTCCTGTCTGCATCCAGAGGGCAAGATAAACATAAAGGTGGYTCAAAAAGAAATTCAATTAGAGTAGACAAGAGTTTAAAGTTAGGGCTTGTGCTCTTATTTGTTCCTCTGGTTTCCTCCAGGGAAAAAATTGGGTTACCTTTTATTCGKGTTTCCAGGTCTCATTYTCTTTTCAAAAGTAACACATTTTCTTTTCAAAAGTAACACATTTTCTTTCTGAAATTTCTCCTTGTCACATTGCTGCTGGTCCCAATAACCCGAAGAGAAAAACAGGTATGATTAAAATGTCCCTTAGTGGGCTTGATGAAGACATGGTAATGGCAGCAATTTCCATGCAATTTCCGTAAAATACTTCAGCACTTACAGATCACCWAAGTAGCTCTTAACTATCATAACTTTTTATCCACTACATCTAATTGTGMACATTCCTATTAAGAAATGTTCTTAAAAGCTCTTACAAAATGCAGAATGTTATAGAAATAAGTGCTGGAGCCTATAAAATACTGTAAATTATGGCAGGTGGGGAGAGGGCTGTTGGATTATGTGTACTTGTAGAGACCGTAYCTGCTGAAARAAATTTTTAAGCTCTACATAGRAAATAAAGTAAAAATTTAATTCTGAGCTTGTGCTAAAATAAATCTTATTAACTTTTTAAAAACTGGACAGACACAAAATATAGCTTCTTTTAGTCAGTCAAATAATTTGATACGGCTATTTTTCTGTGAGTTCTTACTCTGTATCTCTGATGCATTCCAAAGATAAAAAACTTGGTATTTATGTATTTTTTAAAAGAATGTCTCATTAGGTAWCACATCTGAATTACAGGCTGTATTGCTCCTGTTATTTTTTAAGCCCCTGCAACAAGAACAAATCTGTAATGACGTTGAAACAAAAGGGGTGAAGAGAAGGAAGAGCAATAGTTCAGTGGTTTTAACTSTTTTATGTTGAAGGTGCTTTTTCATACATTGACTCAAGATTTCTTTAAATGCATACAAGCGCAATTTTTCCATCGACTTTTGTAGGAGCTAGATAAGAATTTCCAAGGGCAAAAGCTATTAAGTGCAATGTGTATTATTAATGTGTTTATGTCTCCCTCCCCATATTTATTGTATGCACATTAATGAAAATGCCATGTATATTAGGGCTGATTTATAAGAATGGGGTACTGTTTACAGMCAAATTACTGCACACTGGAAATATTTTATTTAACTTAACTACATGCATTTGCAATTTATTAAGACACTTGTATCCCTCCAAAGAAAAGTCTGTATTAATAAGATTGATGACCTGCAGGTTTAGTGTTTTCTTCTAAATATGGGTGTTGAGGGGAAAAATTCTTGGAATTTTTATTGAGAATTGATTTTCATGCACGGAATTTACGAAATAATACAATTGTACTCAGAAGGTATGTCTTTAACAAATTTTGAGATAGCGAAATATAATTTAATAACATGACATTATGCAGATAAAACRTGTAGAGCCCAAATCAATGTTCTTGTATGAACCACCTGATTTCCACTTCTGTGTAGGAAATCACAACTTTGCACGGGTACAGTGGATGTCTCAGGGCTTCATACATTTCTAAAAGAGTYTGGAGTTATTTCATAACACTTGTGAGCACTGTTGTCTGTTCAAATCCACCACCCCTCCACCAGGGTCATATGTGGTGCATTCATCCATGCATGAAAAAGTAATATTTGACATCTTTTTTACATCTTCATCCCATATTCTTAATGYAAAGTCAACCAAATTCAAATACAAGCCTAGACATTTAAACAATCGAAGACATCATTCCACAATATAGACGTATATTAAATTATTTCATATATATTTATATATATATAATAAATGCACATATATTTGTGTGTGTATATATATGTATGTATGTGTATATATATATATATATATAAATTAAAAACCCACCAAACATGCTATTAAATTAGTATACTATGAAATGGAAGCTAAATTGGCAGCTGGAATAGATGATAAGTGTAGGTCCCTCCCAACTGAAAGTGTTCCATTCAGTTTTAGTCTAGTCTGGTCTGCCTAAATATTACCATCAGACATCCCACTTTCAGGAAACTTTGGTTTACATCATAGAAAGTACAGCCTAAACATGATCTCACAGAGGTATATTCAGATATGAGAGAATGAAAATACATTTTTGACAATCCAGGACATGACTGTCRTTTGCTTTTTTGATTATAACTACAGTTGAAGCTGCAGTTGAAATAATTTTTTTTCCCCACCAGACATAACTATAGAGACTTTTTACAGAAATAATCCATGTTGTGGGAAAAGCTCTTAACCCACATTTTATAGGGAACATGTTTTATSCTACTGTCCTGTAGCCCTGATTTCTCAATGAAATGTAATTCTTAATTGTATTTAATTATATGGACACATCTCTGTTAAAACCCCTACCCTCCAAGAACAAATACTTCTGGGTAATTYATAATTAAAGCAATGGAAAAAAGCTCTGAATGAGGGGAAAGTACTGTGGGAGAGGAAACTTGCCTTACAAATTCCAGTAAACTGTGMATGAAGAGCTATATCAATGAAAATAAAGAAGCTTTATGTGCCTGATGGAGCATGGTCACTGCATGAGTGTGCAGGGCAAAGGAGGAAGTAAAGAGCTCCAGACTGCTTAGTTGTCACAAGAAAGGCTAAGATCATATTCCTTGCAGGTGGAGGATTTCCAGAGATGATGTTTCTTTGCTAAAGGAGAGTCTGTGAGGGTTTGAAATGCAGCTCATGCAAAAGTTCCTTTTCAATAAAACTCTGTGAGAGAATTATCAGMTCATTCCAGGCAACTGGACACCTTMAARTGACTTGAAGACCAAGGCMGCAGAGACACCATCTCTTTGRTGRTATTCTAGGTTCAGTTTGTTAGRTGCACAGTTTTCTAGTTTAAACTGCAGAAGAAGTAATATTACACAGTATTTATTTGCAGATTAGTCTAATGTAGCCATTAAGAGCAGCTGAAGAGCAGAAAACCAGAAACAAAGCTGTATCAACCTCCAACAACAGAAAATTATGAAAATTAGAGGGAGGAGAAAAATAACCCTAGAACACCAACTACTGATTTAAAAAATAATCTGTTGCWCCAATTTACWCAATTTAAACATYRTGAATTGCAGTTATCAGGGTCTCAAATTGGTAAAAGTTTTTTGTCATTCCATAAGTACAAGCTTTTTAAAGAATAACTTAGGTTGTTGCTTTGTGTTTCTCAAGAGTAGCATCAAGTATTTGGAGCATATCAATGAAGATGGCAAAGATCTATATTTCAAATACTGATTCATATTTCTGGCGTATTTAAAGCATCTCAATATRTTCTGTTAAAAATCTACTTTGAATGAATTTTTTTAGAACCTGCATTATGTCTTTAGTAAAGAAAACAAAACAAAAGAAATCTTACCCTAAGACAAATTAACTAGGAATAAGGTGGAAAGAGCAGGGCAAGAATTTGAGGAAATTACCACTATCATTTTAATTCCTCTGAAGAAGTACAACTATGCAAGCTGTAAAAGAGACCTCCAAGTTGATTTTGAAGATCAAAAGCTGTCTATCCTCACTATACAGCAGGGACTTCTTTCTATGATTCATTCCAAGAGCTGATCAAACACATGGAAGTGGCCAAAGGACAAAAGTCGTACTGGAGCTACAGTGCCCCTGGAATGAATCTATTACTTCTGTGCAGCATGAGAAAAGGTTKGTAATTATTCACTTGAGTGACAATGTTTGAACTGCAAAAAGCTGAAGATAGTAAATCTGGAGAGACACACAAAAGAGAAAACATGGGAGGATAAAAATTTGCCAGTTTTTCTTTGAGCAGGTTGTGTTGCAGAAATAAAAGTCAATTGACCAATTTAGAAAATAGAAACTGATTGACTGTGTCATGCTGGACACTWAGTGAAGGTAACAACAGAGCATTAACGGAAAGCACTCTAAGCCTGATACTTTACCACAGGATTAACAGGCAGAATCGTACTTCCAAACAATAGGAAAAATTCAGTTTTGATGCTAGTCTCTGAAATGCTAAAAAATATGGTCCACACTTTTGCTTTCAATTCAAATTCCGGGATTCTATGGTGTAATAGCCCATAGCCACAAAGCCATGAAAATACATTGTTTTGTAATGCCATGAATCCTTGTCTCATTTAGTGAAAAAAATTTACTGTCTTTTCTTATGTATAAACCACATCATACTCCAAATTTTTGCCTGAACATAAACATGTGATCAAATTATAATAGGCTGATTTGATCCAAGTCTATTTAAAAGGGTTCATGGTGGCTCATATAGACAATGGAAATATTAAATATACATCAAGAAAGTCTGTTATAAAATATGCACAAATATCTGCAGGATTTGAGCTGAAACTTACCAGAAAATAAAATCTTTGTCCTTTCTGAGATTTATGAAKACTTCAGATCACTGCCATGAGTTTTGAAAGGAGTAAAGTTAATGAATTGCCAAAAAATTTAGTTATCAACTCATTTAAAATAAAACATTACAATAAAACTGAAATCCTGATTTTTTTTTTTAACAACATGCAGATAAACACAAAATTTAAGTTTTAATATTAAGACATTTTTGCTAAGTATATTTTGGTTGTGTTCAGATTGCAGGAAAATAAAAAGAGGGAAGGATGCCCCTTATATGCTCAAAACAGTAAATTATTGCTGGGATTCAAGTTATTGACCATAAACCACCATTCTAAAACAGTGTCTKCAGTCTTGGCTTACTTTACAAGGTCTGAATATTTAAAACATTTCTTCAGTACTGAAAGTCTTCATTACAAAGCTCCTTGCTGTCAACACTTTCTTGAAATCAGTTATATCTTGTAATTATATCCTGTAATTTAAAGAAAATTACCTTTTAAMCTTWTTTTTCYTTWYTYTTCYTTTYYYTTTTKTTYTSTYRTYRKKKSRWMAARAARWMAASMARMMWWSWWKMAWMRARGRRRWASWWMATAWTRKTSSTSMWRAWAAMYWWMMWTWAWWTATAGWKMRYWYRTTYWTWTTYWTTMWWTARAWAGRRAKRAWKRWTWWTWATWAWKMAYKMMMTAYMWRWYWRAWKWWAKYTRYMWGYWWSWTTSMWWKYARTTWGTYTSTKYSWKTSAKWYWRAKWRAMWWWMWTYAWGAWARSAMAAYWWMRWWASKAMATTWYRWWWWKWMWWKTKTGTCAGCRCAAGAAGTTTAGATGAAATTAATCTCAACATTATTACATATCAGGATACAGGAAATAAGTTTGAAAAATACGTACTTTTTCATTCTAAAATAAAATGTCCTTTTTATTTTAATATATTATACTACCTGGTTTGGTTTTTGTTTTTTAAACTCTTGAAAGTAGAAGTGTCATACGTTGATAAAAAATGCAGCACATTTGAAATGCAAATTAATAAACAATCCTAAACAGATTTTGAAAGTGACCTCTGTGACTTAAAAASTACATGTTCTGCAAGACTGGAAAAGTGTTTTTCAAAAAACCCCATACATTAAAATGGTCCCTTGTACAAAAGCCATCTAAAATTCTGTCCAGTTTTGCTGCATCATTTCAGTCTCAAATCCTCCCTGCTTTCCATTGTAATGGGGATTTAGACAATACATTTGTAGGGGGTCTTTGAAAAAAAAAGGTCATCTGTTACATGACTAATAACCTCCATATGAGAAAGTTTTGGGTCACTGAATCGAGCACAAATGTCTCATGTAACCACCTACAGAATGGATGAAGCCCTATCTTAAATCAGCTGCGTTTCTAGCTGCTGAGCCTTGTTTAAGTTTCTCTAGGCTGTTCCAGATCCTCACTTCCCTGATTGTTAGAAAGTTTCGTTACTTTCCAAACTACATTTATTCACTGAAAATTTATGCTCATTTAGTGTTGTGCCTTCAAGTTTCCTTTTCTAACATTTGCCATAAAGAGAAATCCATATAGATTGGTGATATTCCATTCAGCCTCTATTTTTTTGTCAGACAAGGCAAGATAGTTCATTTTATCTCCTCTCCATTCTTGCCAATCATTATGATGATACTCTTGAAAACAAATGGCTGTAGTATTCCAGCTTAAATTTATTTTTCTTGTGATGGATAACAAATCATTTATGAAAATCAGTCCTGTGCTGGGCTCACCCACAGCCCCGTGGGCAGCAGGGCAGGGAGGGGATTCTGCCCCTCTGCCCCGCTCTGCTCAGACCCCACCTGCAGTGCTGCATCCAGCCCTGGGCTCCCAGCACAGCAAGGACATGGAGCTGYTGCAGCCAGCCCAGAGGAGGCACCCAGGGGATCAGAGGGATGGAGCAGCTCTGCTGGGAGGAAAGGCTGGGACAGCTGGGATTGTTCAGCCTGGAACAGAGAAGGCTTTGGGGTGACCTGATTGTGGCTTCCAGTGCCTGAAGGGAGCCCACAGGAAAGATGGAGAGAGACTATTTACAAGGGCCTTGAGTGATAGGACAAGGGGGAATGGCTTCAAACTGACAGAGAGTAGGTTTAGTTTGGATATTAGGAAGAAATTCTTCCCTGTGGGGGTGGTGAGGCACTAGCACAGGTTGTCCAGAGAAGCTGTGGCTGCCCTGTTTCTGAAAATGTTCAAGGCCAGGTTGGATGGAGTTCTGAGCAATGTGGGAGGTGCCCATGTCCATGGCAGGGGGATTGGAATTAGATGATTTTTAAAGTCACCTCAAACACAAACAAACCATTTTATGATCCAGTGATTCTATTATTCCATATTTTGAATGGAAATTAATCTCTACTTTACATATTGCTAGTTATAGTCCTACCTGTAGTAGAAATAACAGTACTGCAAAGGGTAATAATCATTTATATCTTCAAAAATCTCCCTCTGGGATTTTAATATCCTTTAAATGGGAGTGACAGAAGCAAGAGTGCCCTCTCACATAAATACAGATTTTCTTATTATTAATAAAATGTATTTATTTTGTGTGCAGAAAAGAAAAAAATTTAACAAAAATTAAAATAGCATTGAAGTGCCATTTCTTTCAGGTTCTGTTAGGGTGGCTATTGATTATTTTCTTACAGTCTTTTGAAGCTGTCTCGGTGCTAGGTAAGATGATACCAATTACCTTCGACACGTTAAAGAACTTAGAAATGAGATTTCATTTACACTTCTATGATAATGTTAGTATAGGAGATAATATAAGCGCTGGTCTTTATTGGAGGCCTCCAGGGGCAGATATGGAAAAACGCCAACAAATTGCCCACCCACAGGGTGAATTCAGTTTTATAAGCTTAGCAAATTAGTGTATTTGACAAAAATCACCAACCAGAGACATAAGAGGTGAGGTAATTTTCCCCAGTTCAATCTCTTTCTAAATCTTCCCCTCCTYAGRTAGGAACTAAATTTTGTTTATGAAAACGTGTCTCAAAGAGCTGGTTTTGRCCTCGGKTCCCAAGAAGAACCAAGATGGGAYAGGAGTCTTWTAYCAYCCAGGGCTTGGAGCTCTGAAATATTTTGTCTTTCTGCCTGCGAAAAGGTAGGGAAAAGTACTGGGAAAATTAGCCACAGATGCAACAAGAGGCTACATATATATATATATATATATATATGTGTATATATACACATATATATACAAATATATGTGTAAAGAATATAAAGAGTGTATAAGAGAAAAAAGGCAAAAATTAATCTGGTGTCATAATAACCTTTTAGACTTCTAATTTTAAGCCAGTTGCTCATTGGTTGTGGCATCATGGTGGAAAAGTTTCTTCCTTACTMTAATATAGACAGAAAACACATCAAAACTGCCTACTTTCTTGGTAAATGGAGAGAGATTTCTGAATGGCAGTAATTTACATAGCACAAGTTTCATGAACATCTGTGTTACTGACTGTATGCAATGAGTATGTGCATGGAAGGTGGGAGGTATATTTTCACAAAGAAGATAAACTTCCTTTGTACTTGCTGGCTAAAAAATAAAAGCTGGAACTATCCTCAGAAATGTAAAATGCATCTGCTCTGCATTTAACCAAAACCAAAATGGAACAACATCTTCAGACTACACAATACTTGAAAACAGAGCTGGTAAATGTAATTTTTGGAAAACTGTTCTTCCATGGAAATATTTAAGTTTTTCAATGACAGTGTCTATGAATCCCACAGTCTATGAAAAATAAATTAAATCAGTGTCTCTGAATTTCTCTCTCGTTTTTCAAATGTGCAAAGATTTCTGCTGATTTCCATATGAAGCCTCTGTATTGATTTTCTTCACATTTATGAAGTTTAGAGAAAAAACAGTTCTGACAGGAGGAAAAGGAGGATGTAAAACAGGAGGAGGTGAAACAGTTTACCTCTGATCTTTGCATTCTTCAATACCTACTGGAATACAAGAGATAGAAGATACTGCATCAGTGTCCATTATATCTTTCAACAGAATGTTATTAAAATAAAATTTAAAAAAAAAAACCACAAAACCAGTAATATTTCCAAGGGAGTACCTGCAACACACTCACACATTTTCACAATGCAGTTTACATATTGCATCCGCCAGGTCTTCTTGATATAAACCACAGATGATTCACTTTATGCAGTGATTTTTGATTCTCAATGTTTTTCAGACCTTCACACTAAAAAAAGATAATCCTATGTTTTTTTAATTCCCTGAAATGCGTCTCATGGCATCATCATCATTCACTGAACRTGGGATTAAAACTAAAGACAAAGAAACAATTGTATGGGGAAGTATCTGTATTCTATAAATAAATAATTACATACCAAATTCCTAAAGAATCTACATGTATGGGAAGATTGGCTAAAAATCAATAAAGACAGATTTCCAGCAACATTAGATAGTTATCCCAGTTAATTTGAGAGCAATGTATGACAAAATTTGATTTAATGTTTCGTTCCAGCATAAAATTATTTCCCGAGTCAACATTGCATTCTTTTTAATAAAAATATTTGAAGAAAAAGAAAACACCTGTAGAAAAAGGGTATTTCTAACTGGCTTTTAAAAATGCCTAGAGACAAAGTGAATTTTAGAAAACCAATGACAAGTTTGGAAACCGCTGATGAAGACTTACAATCATAAAAGATGAACTGAGGTGATAAAAATCACAGACAAGGACAGAAACAAATATTGTCCTTGGAAATGCATGATGGTACAAAGAGTGAACAAGGTGATTATTATATCAAGGAGCATTTGGAGGGAGTCATCACTTTCAACATCTCCTTTAGCAGTTCTCAGCAAGATGGCTACAGCTCAACCAAACTCAAAGACATCATTTAACTTGCCCTAAAAAAGTGACCTTTTCATGTTCTGTCTGTGCTCTGTCTCCCTCGCATGTTCATGACGTATGGGCAGAATGCAATCACTCTTCATTTTGAGGAATCCACTGGATACATGTCCTCTTAGTGCACTCTCCAGACATTAGTGATCCACAACTCATGGGCTGAAGATGGGCCTTTAGCTGGCCTAAAATATCTCCACTTTCACAGAAGATAACAAAGACAAGGGGCTGAAAACCTTGAGTGTAAAAGTGTGACTGGATATCTTTGTCATCTGCATCTCCCACAGAAGAAAAAGCTGTGACATGCAAGYCAGCGTCTGTTCACCTCCTTCAGAGAYGAAAGTTAGCTCAACAAAAGCTCCYGGTTAATGAACTCCAAAAGGCTGTTGTGAGCTGCAGGAGAATTACCATGGTCATCTGGTATCTTACTATAAGATGAGAAAACTTCAATCAGCATGAGCAAAGTAAATTTCATTTCCTATTTACATCTAAAGCAAATTGAAAGGACTCTGCAGCTGCTTATCTGCAAATCTCACAGACTCGTTACTCCAGAAAGATCAGARTGAATGGTAGAAGCTGAGATTGYATTTACAAAGCAACGTTKTTTTATTTGTTTCTTTGTTTTTAACTAAGCCCAAACCTACATGTTAATGCACTGCTGGCATMTCATCAGTCAAAAAATTTAGTTAAGAACTTTTTGAGTATAATGGGCAAAATGTTCATTTCTACCAAGTTATTCGTAACATCCTTCTGTTTCTGGAATCAACATAGAGTACAGTATCACTGACTAGTGATTAAGTTTTGATATTTCTTACTCTTAAATTAAATTTCTTTTGAATAATCTATTCACCAAATTGTTTGTTTGGGGTTGCTTTGTTTGCTTTTTTGGTTTTTTGTTTTGTTCTTTTTTTGTGAAGTGTCACCAGCCCTTAACAGCATCCCAGCTATCATAGTTAAGTTTATAAAAACCTATCCTGTTAGATAAAATTATTAGTATTTTTACTAATGCTAAAGTGGTAAAGTGGTTACACTAATTATTATTCTATTTTATTGCAATTAGAGGGTTTACTATACTATGAAACATCCTGATTATAAACCCCCATGTCTTGTCCTAGTAAGCTGTTTCTGTGAGCAAAGTTAGAAATGTTTTAATCTCACAAAAAGAGAAGTGACAAGCAATAGCAAGAAGGAAAAAAAGTGTACTTTTTAGCTTATTCAGAAGAATGTGTTTTCTCACTCAAAGACAACATGCAGAGATTGCCAAACATTTCATTTATTGCATGCAGAACATGAGATTATTCATGGTCATATGAAGTGAGTAAGTAAAAAAGCCATTTAYTGGTATGTTTTCTACAGCTACATTTTATTATAGTATAAAGTTGAACTATCTACCTATGCCACAGTCCAGAGGACCAAAACATTGTAATTCCAGAGAATGCATTCAATAACTCTTTAATCTTCTTAAGYCATTAAACCAAATAATAGACCTGTCTAGATAATACCATAAAAGAGTACATTTTAATTTTGAAGATTACCTGGCATCCATATGTGTTACTCTGATTCAAAAAAGCATTCACCTCCTTCAGTAGTTCTACTTCACAAAATAAGATATCAGAAAGAGATTGGTACAGACTAGAAAAACAAAAAACAACAGAGAAATGCACAGAGGTTATTCAAACTCCCTTATCCGTGCAGAAGTTAGAGGACTCCTTTTTGAGAAAGAACAGAATAGACTGATGGGGTATGAGAAGCCCCATGGCAGAACATCTCAAAGATGAGAACCATGCAATTTTGCTATTAACTCCTTAATTCCTGCTACAAACTTTGCCCTACAGTGTTCTTAAGAGACCTACCAGTACAGTCAAATTTATGTGATGAAATGTTGTCTTTATCTGAGAAAGTCCTGATTRTTTGCTACTGAAGCTTTTCTGAAGAAAGTATCAGGTTCTTTATTCTCTTAAAAGTGCATCTTTATTTAATGTTAAGAATACATTTCAAAGAAAAAAACAAAACAAACCTGAAAGAGAAAGAACTATTCTGAATACTTTGTATTTTAAAACTGCAATTATCCCTACACAGATTATGGAACTGCTTAGCAAGTTTTTTGTTGCTTAGTATGGCCAAAGCACTGTAAAAGTGAATATATTTGAATTTTTATTCTCTTCAGAAAAAAATGTTTATTCCAAATAACATGTTTAAAGAGGTTAAATTATAAGTCAATCAGCACATGCCTTTAGTTCTTGGAATTAGACCTCTGTGTACATTTGAAGCAATTTTACATGCACAATGTAAAAAGCAGTGGTGTGTGAAAGAAAAGTATTCAAGRAATTACAAGCCCTATCAACTTCTTACTTATCTGAATACAAAGTAGAATTTTTAACTTTGTAGAGACATTAGGATTGGAAAAAAACCCAAAAAAACAAAAAACCAGAAATCTCCTTCACATTTAAAATGCAATGTCACAGAACATCATATTGCAGTAGTGAAGTCATTTTTCATTACTTCAWGGCAAGTTCTCTCTGCTCTCTGGCAATACCATGTATTTTTAAACAAACTGCCTCACAAGCCTCTAGTATTATTATGGATCAAAAGTTTGGAAATTGCTATAAGCACCCACAATTATCCTAAAAATGAGGATATGTCTTCTTATTTCTAAACATGACCTGTTACTGTCAGTGATCSCTGCAGCAGGAGCTTTCCAAGAGGAAAGAGCTCACGTGGGCGTTTGCTGGAGCTGCCCCCCTGTCCACACCTCCCATCGCTCCCTCTTCAGCACTGCCCTTCCTTTCCTCCATGGCTTGGTTTGCTCTTGACATTCCAGCTCTCCCTTTTATTCATCTGCTTCTACCTGTCTGAGTTCTTGAGATATTTTTCTTTCAACTCAGCACTTTCTGTTTATTTAATTACATGGATCTCTAACTAACTTATTGCTTAATGAATAGATTAATTTATTGATAATTCACCTAATGTGTMTACTACCTGAATAACTAATTAGCTAATGTATTCTGTGACTGATATACTCTGAATTATCTATTTGTTTACCTTGTCTTGGATTACATGATATTTAATTAATCYATTGTTTTAYTGATTTTTTTTTTTTTAAATCACTGGTTTACAGTTAATTACACTRCTATCTTGCATAAATAATTAGCTAATTCAGTATCTATTTCTTCAGTTCCTTCTCATTGCTCAACTTTTTTTGCCCATGATATATAGCCTCARTCACATCTCTGCAATGCCCTCTCTCCTTTAACATCCATTCTCTCCGGGATTACTTTCCCCTCRTTCTAGCTTTCCTCAAACATAGCTTATCTGCATTTATCAATTAGGTGTTACCAATCCTTCAATAGATCTCTAGGGGAAAAAGGACAAAACCATCAAAAATCACTGCAAAATCTCTCAGAAAATCTGAAGAAAAGACAGGACTGAAACCCCATGGTACWGTTCCACTAATGTATCTATATATATTCAAATCTTTCTCCTTTTAGTTTCTAATCTATGCTGCCTAA
>NW_026623385.1:228567-260662 GCF_030028575.1 Malurus melanocephalus | reverse complement strand
GACAAAATTTTCAAATCTGCTACTGAGTTATTATGAAGTTTAGCATAATTTTGTAAGTCTTCTAGTCCTAAGGGCCCAAACATGTACTCTAGATTGTAATCCTTTAAAGTGGCAGTGGACCTTCCCATTATCTGTTGCCATCAGATTGCTGGAAATGGAGTTACCAAATCCAGAATTTTTTAACTCGATTCCCAAGTATCTGTGTTGTTCTGTGCACTGATAGAGAAAATATTWACAGCTATAGAAATGGAAGTCAGACATATGTAACTGATTTTATTCCTTTAAATGGAAMTTATAAAAAWTTATACCCAAGTCACAGACCAGTCYTGCCATGACTGGGAATCTCACCTAYTTCCAGTCTCCTAGATATCAGCCYRCACCTTTCAAACATTTCCAGAATACAGTCAAATTCGAAATACAGTCAAAAGTGTGAAGTCAAATTGAGCCCTCAACATTTTAAGGRTTGAATAATGATGCCTTTTAGGGAACCAGGTTTATGAGCCATGGAGGTTCTCTTGAATAAACTCAGTACCTGCACAGTCTGACAGAAAAACCAAAAAAAAAAAAAAGAATTCCAGGTCTCGTGTTTCTTCAGGAAAACCCCAAGTAACACATGGAATATTTTATATGTCCATTGTTCGTGTAAATGGTGTTTTCTGCTCTACAGGTACTTGCCATAAGCCTTAGACTCTGTGAGTCCACTCTTTCAAGAAAGTAATTAAATTACCTCTCTTTCTTTGTCTCAGTGGCACACAATCTTATCCTTCGTGTTTAATTACCGATATATCTCTGACTACACATGGAATGGCTTAAAAGCAGATGCCTTGCCTTTCTACTTAGGGTGTAAATTTTAGAGTGCAGGCTTCTCCAAAAAAAGTGGAGTAACAAGGGACAATAGAGAAGAATTTGATCAGCACCTAGATATATGATTAATTCATTAGCAAAGAGATATATAATGCACCCTGTGGTAAACGATGAATCCTCAGGGTTCTGTTTTAATGGTCTAAATCTTACTCCTTCAATAACTGTAAAGCAGTGAAATTTTGTTGACTGCAAAGCTACAATACAACTTTAAAGGGCTTGTTGTAAGACAGAAAAACATGATCCAAGGTTTGTTTGGTTTTGCACTCAGGTCTATAACTTGCAGAAGAAAATTAGGAGAAACTAAGAGAAAGGGCAGAAACAAAGGAAAAAAAAGTAACCAAAGGCATTCAGTGTTAGCATTAGCATTAACTAAAATGCTTCTCTAGAAGTAATTACCTATGTTTCCTAGTAAGCAAAGTGCACAAAACCGGTGTGGTCCTGGACATGGTAATATGTTCTCAGAAGTAATCAATTAKTTGCCACTGACAAGGCTGTGAGCATTTCTGATCCTGTGAGTTTAGACATAGATCTGAGACCTATTACTCTAACTTAACCATTTGGTGAGTGYGTGTGTCCTTTCACTTCATGCTTAATGAGCTAATTCATTTTTAAAAAACATGATTCAGAAACTGATTGTAATTTTTGCATTTTTTTTATGTCATTAGCAAGCCTACCTGAGAGAGGTAGTCATTGACAGTTTAGGGGTGTTTTTAACTCCCACTAGTTTGGAGAGAGAAAACTTTATTTTTTTTATTTGAATTACTGTGCTTATGTTTATCAAATGGCCATTTCTAGTAATGCAATTTATTTATTTTTTCTTATAATATGTAWAATTTAAAGTACAAGTTTATCCTTTTAAGGGCAGCTAAAATAGTCAAGTGAACATTTGTTGTTTGTTGGTCACTTCACTTTTTCTCATTGAAGTCTCTTTATTTAGTATATTTTCTTTATTAGACAGGGAATAAACTGAGCAGGAACAGTTAGTGGTCTGCATTCTTAGTGCCATCAGTATGGTTTATTCTTTGGTCATAACATTTTTGATAAGTGCTACCCATTTCTAYTTTAACACAGGCACAAGTTCATATTTTTATCTTTTTGTTCTATTCAATAAACTCTCTGTTATCATTTTCTGTATTTTACCAAAAGATATTCAGGATCAGGAGAGGTTGCAAGATATTTTAATTTGGTAGAAATTAGAACAAATTAAAAGTTAAGTAACATTACATCRTTAGACATGTCAGTACACTCCTGGAAGAATCTAAATGATTTTTAATGATTATTTCTTGCTGTCCAAACATATTAATTTCAGAAAAATATTTTCTGTGTATGTTCTGTACTATCTCTAAAGAAGTTAAATTCAAAATATTTGCAGATACAAATGAGGAGGCAGGATCTTGCATTACGGAATCAGAAGTGTACATTAAAATTATATTTCACTCAGTAACTTAAAAACCAAAAAAGTCTGAAATTTTAAAAACATAAAGCACTAACTTAGTGCAGTAAGTGTAATTTTGTACCACTTCTTACTTGTTTTCTGTTTGAGGAGCTGGGGGTGTTATTTTAGTTTTGTAAAACCTTCTGTAATATTCTTGGTAGCTAATACATTTAGGAAAGCATAATACTTAGATTGTACTGACTAAAAAGACTTTATTTCTCCATATTTCTTTATCTTGTTTTTTTCCCTTTATTTCTCCATATTTGTTTTTCTCTATGTTCTATCTGGTCAAAACAGTTCAGCCTGTAGTTTACTCCCTTTCTTTGAGGCAGAGAGCGCAAAGATTTGCAGATTGAAGGAGACAGATGAAAAGTAACAGAGAGTCCTTGATATGAACTTGGGAACATAAAAATTCCCCTAAAAACTCCAAAAAGCCACAACAGAGAGATACCACTTAATATTGTCTTTGCAAGTTCCTCCAATACAACCACAAACAGTCCAGTGGTAGTATCTTTTCCCTCTTCCCCCACCCCCCCGCCACGTTTCTCAAGTTATTGGGACTTTGTATTTTGATGACTCTCACCCTAAAGGGAAGCAGTCTTAAAGTGATAAAAGTGATAAAAGCAATAGAAGTGATAAGAATGAAAAAGACCACTACCATCTGGGTTCCCACTTATTACTCTGTCATTAGAAAGATTGATCAGCTGATGCCTCCAGGTAGATAATAAAGTGTGTTAATGCTATCTTGGCCACCGAACATCTTAGCTCTATTCATATCCGTACTTTCAATTGCATGTGTAATTTAGAGCAAATTACTGACAATCTCCCTGTTCTTCTCCACTGTAAAGCTAAAACTGATTTTTTATCATTCTGCAGCATTTTAAAGCTTTAAGGGGTTACAAATATTAGGTGATCAATTGCTAGAAAGTTGAAATAATATGCACATTCATTGCATTTGTTTCCKTCCCTGTGAATTTCGCGTATGCATTTCAATTGGAATTTATAAATACATTTTTGTTTTACTCTAGTATTTTGCATACCCTACCTACAAATTCTGCATAATTTTTCCAAAGAACTTAATACTTTTTTTTTTTTTTTAATGTGAATAATTCTATTTTGGGCAGCCAAGCTCAAGTACTTTCCACATAAAGCAAAACCATCAATAAAAGACTGGCAGCCTCCAACTGAGCCCAGTCCAGTGACTCATGCATTGGCACACACACTAACATGCCAACCTCACTTCAAATAAAACTTCTCAGTTCTTCTGAGATTGTCTGACTGCATTTGAATTGGCGTTATGCCATACAGATACCTAAACTTCTACTAAATTGTTGTGTAAACTTTTCATAACAGATTTCAGTCAAATATTTCAAAAAGTTCTGTGTACAGGYGTAATTACTCACATACAGGTGCAAATGACGGGGTGGAAAATGTTCAACTCTGTATCACATGTGCTTTCCCTTTAACTTCAGTGCAACCTGAAAACAACTGTGTGCAAAGAGGTAAGTTTCTCATTMGATATGCCCAGCAGTTCCTTTTCTCTTTACATTCCTCAGAGACTAAATAATTTATCTTGGAAAGGTTCAGAAAGGTTTTAAAACCAATAAGAGGAAAATTTGCTCTGCAGTCATTTGGAACTCACAGTCTTTCTGTGACTTCTATTTTATAAATACCAAATTTGTTTTTTCTCATTTTGTCTTCTCTAAGCASAAAGAAGAAAATCTCAATCTTTCAGAAAACATGAGCTTTCTTGACATTTACTTTGCACTAAAATCACACTGTTAAATAGAAAATCTATTAAGATAAAACAAGCTTTAGGAAAACACATCTTTTTGGTCTAATATTTTCCCTAAATTATTAAATTAAAACAAATTTTAAACTGGAACTAAATTTATTATACCTTCAACCTTAAAAACGTTCCAAACATGGAGAAATGTTCTTCTAACAGGGAAAACAATGACTGAGTACTAACTTTTCCCAAATGGCCAGTACTTATGTAAACCTAATATTCTTTGCATTTCAGCAGTCTGTTCAACTCTTTAAAAGGAAATATTAAGCTCTCTCTATACAAAACCCCAAGTTTTCTTTATGCTCCAATTCTTTGTGCATGGGACAGTCATTGGGACAGGAGCATCTACGTGTATTGAATTCAGAAAATATCCTCTAAATCACCACTGAAATCAGGCTTCTGTGTGGGTTACATCAGGTTCAGAAGTCAGTGACTGGTGAATATCTGAATTACCTACCAGGTGTTAATGTCATTGTTATGGCAAGAGTCCTCGAAACAAAAGCTCTTTGTTCTTTACAGACTACATTCAGAATGTAGTCCATGAACTGCAACGCTACTAAATAAATGAGTAAATGGGAATGAGAAATGTATTTTATGGTTGTCTCATCATTGGAGAGCACAATTCAGGAGAACATTTCARTATCTTTCTACTCTGTAGTAAACACAATTTTATCTTTCCCTTAAAGAGGAAAGCTAATGTACTTTTTACCAACAATTCATCAGTTCTGCATTGTGACATTGTAATTTAAACAGTTAGCTGTGAAARTAAAGTGACTAGAAGCAATGTTTTTCAGGCTTTTATTAGCAAGTCTTTCCATGAAACCTTTCATGTCAACCATAACAAACAAAGTATTAATAATTGTTTAGATATCTTCTGTGATTTTTTTTCCTTTTCAAGGTCACAGATCTGAAGAGTAAGGCTGAATTATTTTCCCTTTATGTGAAAGACTCTAAAAAGTAATATAAACTGAAGGTTTTTGAGTATTGTTTAAATTACACACTGTGATGTCTATGTTTATATTTTGTAACAAAAGTGGGACATCAATTGAGTCCTAAAAATAACAAAAAAGAAGACTAAAGTCAATAATCATTTCAGGTGAAGGCTGTCAGTGTATAGCTCTTTTCTAACGATTTCAAGAGATTATTCTTTCTTTTTTTCCCTCTCATCATAGATATGGATAGGATATTAGCTATTGATACTAGTTTATCAAGGAGCTGCTCCTGCTCCTCCTTCTCCGCTGACCTTGGTGTGTGCAGCGCTGCTCCTTTCACATATTCTCACTCTTCTTTCCAGCTGTAGATTGTCAGGCAGTTTTTCTCCCTTTTGTTAAACCCATAATCTTTGAGGTGTCACCAATTCTGCTGATGGTCTCAGCCTTGGCCAGCAGTTTGTCCATCCTGCAGTTGGCTGTTATTGACTCCATTGGACAAGAGAGAAGCTTCTGGCAGCTTCTCACAGAAGCTGACCCTGTAGTCACCCCCACTACCAAAACCTGGCCAGGCAAACYCAATAAAACAGTTTTGTTTCATTTTGTTAATTTAGTTTAGTGCCATTTGTTTCAGTATAATAGAAATAAAGGCTCCATGTAAGATATTAAATAAGAAGAGTTTGCCTGAATGTAATCAATTTTTTGYAAGACATAAACACAAAAAATGAAAACAGAGGGATTGAAGAGCTGTAAAGATAATCTTTACACCAACAACACTTCAAATTGTATCTTAGAGAGCTTTGCCAGAACAGTSTGTGCAGTAACCATAAATAGAAATATGATTTCTAAATCATTGAAGGAAACTATAAACATAACTGTCCTCTCTCACCGTTTCTTCCTTTACATGCCCACACACATATCCTTCGGAGATGTAGAAATGGACCATATAATTTCTCCAGTAAGACCTTCATTTCTTACAAAGGCTTTTATACACTAAACAAACAAACATTTAAGATTTATTAAGACCTACTGAATGATCCCTAGGAAAAAAAAAAAAAACCACTGGGAACTCAAATCATGCTATCAGCAAGCATCCAGGTATCAGTGATGGTGTTGCAGAAATTAAAACAGTTTTATTGTCTTTTATAATTATTGTATTTTGTCCCCGTTTGAAAGACAGGTATTTGCTAATGAAGGCAGGGACCCCCCTTGGAGTGGTGGCTATGGCCCCCCCCCTTCCCTCTGAATTATTATAGCTTGGAAAAAAAAAAAAAAAAATCACGGGCTTTCAGGCAGGAATATGGGTAAAAAAGGAATAACAGTTTTTACTAATATATATATATATAACAAGGTGAAACAAGTAACAATAAATATTGAAACGACACAGCCCAGTCCAAACCTAGTGACAGCCTTATAGAAACAGTCTCCTTCTTGGCGAGGTTACAGTTTGGTTGGCAGCGATGCCACTGGCTCTCGGCTGAGAAGGGAGGGCGCAGCGACTCCTCGGAGACTGCAGGGGATGTGGTGGTGCGGGTCCCGGCTGGCCAAGATCTCCTGCGGCTGGGATGATCAATACAAAATGGCAGAGGTGGATGGAGAAAAGTTTCTCTGCAAAACTCACAGCGGAAAAACGCCGGTGCTCTTCTGGACAGCAAGAAACCCAGGACCTCAAAAGAGACGAGCAGGAATCCCGCGGCCGCGAGATGGGACGGAGCAGAGTTCACCCTCCTGAAGCTGGAAAACCTCCGGCCCGCCGCAGCAGAGTCCAACCACTCCGCCGCAAGCAGGAAAAAACCCCTTCTCTCTCCCAAACCGCGAAAAAACCCCACTCCCCAATCCCCACCCCACCACACAAAAGCTGTCTCCCCATTTAGGGTGTGGTCATAGGTGTCATTGTCTCTTCAATCACCCGGCCATTAACAAGACAGCTCGGCCATCAAGGTATCCCAGCAACAAATGGGACGAAAAAATTCCCAAAGCAAAAAGAACAAAAGGAGAAGAATTTTAACCCATGACATATTTAAAACATAATGTTTATGTATAATCTGCTACCTGGCATGTAAAATTTAATGTGCTGTGGTAAAGAAGTAAATNAAATTGCTTTAACTACTTTTAACTATCTGTATTACCAGATATTAACAAAATATCTACAGGCTGACAGTSTTTGACAGTAAAGTTTCCGTTTTGCTCATAAATGAGCAAGGACAAAAATCTAAACTGGCATTCACAACAATGAGACTTGAAACAAGGTGGYGGCTCACCAAAGAATTCAAACACTGAGTTGTTTGTGCATGCCCCTAGGTTTCCAAGGTGATCCCTGCTTTCAGTATCCTCAGCTGACAGAGGCAGATCTGAATCCCACTTGTTTCACAGCTGCTAAAACACTGTCTCGATATGCCTTGTTCTGAATCACTCCTTTCAATCACTGYACACTGCTGAGCCTTTGCCCAGCACAACTCATCTTGTAGTTTACATTTAAGTGCTCATCAGTGCAGCATGTTAGAGACAAAAACATTTCCTTCAGGCTCTGTAGCCAATACACCACAGGTAATCATTATTAAAAAATWAGCAAAGCCCTTTGTTGTAATTCTCTTTCCTGTAAAAGTGCAGGAGGGCCTGTTCAGTGAAGTGAACGTCCCACTAGATTTTCTTGGATTTTGAGTGATGAGCATGGCTGGATTGAGGCAGGGAATCAGCTGGGATTCACTGCTGCTTTCCTTCCTGTTCTCAGCAGGGTRCAGGCTGCAATTCAGAGCAAACAATCACCAAGTGCCAGTCAGTTGTGCCAGCTCAACTGGCTGCTGGAGCACATGACAAGCTTGCCTGGGAAACAGGCCTAAATTACACTTGACAAGCAAATAAATAAGTCGTGGAAAACACAGAGACTTATTTTAGCTTGCAGGAGTTCTCCAGCTTCATTTTARCTTTCTAAAACAGTAGCAGAAGTAGTTCACTTTGGTATTTCCTCTGATGAAAATGCCTGTCCAGAAAAAAAGGGAGCTAATGGAAGGCTGAGGAGGAAAGGGGGAGGGAGGAGAATCTAGTCTCAGTTTCAGAGCACTTAACTGCTCATTTTCTTGGCTCTTTAATAATGTGTAAGTAGGAAGCTAAATGCCAGTAGATACTAAACAGAAATTTCCATTTGGGAAGGAGTTGCTAGGCTGTTGGAAGTACTAAAGCCTAATATCAGCAGGATATTAGAAACAGAATTCTTGCTTGTCACACAGTAAATAAAAATATCAAGGTGATTTGAATAAAAATTTGCATATAAATGAAAAACATATTCCATGCTCAGGAGTATTCACACTTCAGTATAATTTCTTTTGTAAATCAAGAGGATTTTTTTTTTTTTTACCATTCAAAATATATGTTAATCCTTATTCACATTTATCACAATAGAGACAAGACTAATTTAATGATGATTTGGGCAAGTGAGAARAAACCAGTGAATTGTGTCTTATGTTAGAGCTGAACCAACATATGCACAAAGCAACAGGAGGAATTCTTTTAGTTTGATTTTTATTGACCCACTGGACCAGATGGTGCTCTGCAGCTCAGTTATCCTACTGTCTCCTGAKGCAGCTGGCAGAACTGGTATTCTACAAGACAACCAGGAGAAACTTGCAAGTGGAACAAAACTGGGTTGGAGAGCTCTCTCYAGCTTTGCCCAAAGTCCAAATGAGATTTCAAAAGTACACCTGAATTAARGGAGTGATCAGAAAGCACCTTGCCCAGTAAACACTAGCAGGGAACGTTGTTACTTGGTAAGGATTGCATCTCCTGCACTTGGAGATGTCAGAGTGACACAGGAGGTACCCCAGGCCCCTATTGCAGACAGCTCCTGCTGTGACACCTCATCCTCCCTTTCAAGAGAGCTGGTACCCTACAGCAGAAAGTGTAGCCCTGGATTTCTGTGCAGACATCCTACAATTTATATAGGAAATTCATTTTTACTAGTGCTTTGCATAATCAGGTCTCACAACATTGTTTTGACACAGAGCCAGTTCTTAGAGAGTCCGAAAGCAACAGGAGGAGATGGGCATGGAAGAGCATAAGAACTGGAGTTAAGTGTCTACTTTGTTSTCAGTCTTGTGCACAAGCAGTCTTGTGTTCCTGGTAGTCTCCAATGACAACATCTGATTACCACATGTTAAACTAAATACGTGAAAGATCCAATAAATACCAAATACACAAAAAACCCAAAACTGAAATCATTAATTCTCTGYTTCTTGTTAATTTCTCTATTGCAGTTGCATTTTCGTTTCTAGGCAAAGTAATGACACAAAGTCAGCTTCACTTTTTTGTCATCCATTTTTCTCTGACGGAAAAATGATGTGTGATTGATAGGGGAAGTATGACAAATATTGCTCCTAATCACTCAAGCCATGCTTGTTACTCAGTCTCTTTTAAAGGATGAACACATTTCCACTGTTACAGGTTTTATTTCCAAGCAGAGCAACATTTAAGCAAATCTGAGAAGACTGAAAAAGCCCATTAAAATATAATTAGATGCCAAAAGACATTCAAAGGCTCCTGTCATCATCTTGTAGCTCATTTGTAAAGAAGAACAAGGAACTGACAAAAAGGGGTCTAAGACATTACTGTGACTTTAGTTTGCTTCCCTGAAACAGTGTTACAGGTCATTTGTGTAATGATGTCCAAAGGAAGTCAAAATTGCTGCACTGTGCTAGGACCAGAGAGCTAGAAGTAAACTGTTTTATTGTTTCATGCACAATTATACTGCAAAATAATTCTTTTCTGTAGGAAAAAAAAAAAAAAAGGGCAATCTTAATTCTATTTTCTTACAAGGGGCACAAATTTTGTGGGGCAAAGTTTCCCAGAATGGCACAGATTCACAGAATGGGTCAGTTTGGAAGGGACCAAGGGACCAGAGTGGGTTATCTGATCCAACCTCCCTGCTCAAGCAGGGTCATCCTAGAGCATATGGATGAACAGAACCTCGAACATGCCCTTGTCTTCCCCCTTCTTCTGAGTTCATCTAGCCAGAAATGGGGGTTTCTGCATGGAGTAAATAATTTTTAAAGGGATTTAGATAAGAAACAAAATATACAATATTTAGCTTTGGTGCTACTGTAATCAGGACTGATTACAGTAAAGTTTCTTTTTGAAACTTTCTTTCTGAAATCTTCTAGATTTCAGTTTCTTGAAATCTAGAAGATTGTCTCCTTCACACAAAAAGTACTCGTGYTTTACACAATACAACAACTCTTCCTTGCAATGGAAAGATATGGAGGAAAATTTTCTATTAGCACCTTRCAGCTGACCAAACAGCACTATTTTCACCCAGAGTCTTTTTCAAAGGAAACACCCTGCTCAAGGGCTTTACTGAGAGAGCCTTAACACCTCTTCTTTGCAGGGGTGCACTTGCTATACAGTTAGACCAMAATCTGTCTATTGCCAATGACATTGAAGCTTATTTTCATCTCCTTTGCTTGGTAATTTTAATGGTTTATGTCTGTGAAGTTTGTAAATACACATCCCCAATATTAAGTGAGCACAATCCTACTTAATTTTTTGGCACATGCATGAAAGCCATAAACACATAACAGCAATGCGTGGTTTAGATCTGGAACCTAATACTGAGAGGTATACTTACAATTATTTTTTTCTATATGCTGCAGAAATTCTGGATGACCTTGGACAGGATTTTGGTTTTYGGACTTTTATTATAAAATTGTTCATATTGCCAAAGAGTTCAGAAAAATAACTCAACAGTATCTAATATAAGCTAAAATAAAATCTTTTTCTGGATGAATGGTGCATTTTCTGTGGTTGTGTCTTTAACTCCTGCAAAAATAATAGGTCCAATAATTGCRTTGAAATAGCTGAAACCAAGTCCTTTCTAGCACAGACATGGCACGATGTAGGTTTCCTAGCCAGTAAGTACAAAAGCAATGCTGATATCACCCACACAGTCACAGCCCTGAATGTAGCATGGGCAGAGCATTGTAGGCTCCTTTCTTTAAGGAGTTTGGGTGTAAYGAGGCTATTTTTGGGGATTAAAGGATTTAGAAGTACGGACACAGACCAATCCATAGTRTTCAGCTGCAGTCACAGAGAACAGTCCCAAAATAGTGTCTTACTGTATAGGTGCAGCCGAAACAAATATTAATACCTGTTTTTCTAAACTCTATTGTCAGGACAAAGGTGAGTAAATAATCCATCTGGTACTGGATAATTKTTATTTATGTCATAGTAGACAAAATTAATGAGACTGTATATATTTGAACATTTCTGACTAAAGCAAGCCACAGAATATTGTGACCTCTCTACTGAAATTATGGAGTCACTTTAGCTGTGTGAAAATATAAAATGCATCTTCACCTTGAGTCCTGTGTGCTGTTTTGGGTACCACAATATAAAGAAAAATTACTATATTAGAGAGTGTCTAAAGGAGGGACACAAGGATCATGAAGGGTCTGGAGAACCACTCCCCATCTGTGAAAGCCCATACAACTTGGCGGAAAAAAAAAAAAACCCTGTTTTTACTGTTATGCATTAATTACTCTGTGATTGAAAATAATCTACTGAGAAAATATAAAAATAGATCTTAGAAATTCACAGAACAGTCAGGACTTTTACTTAGCATATGTGACTAGTGATAGGCAATGAACTTTTTAGAGATGAAAACCAAAACACAATTATTGGCAAAACAAGTGATGTATAGATTCAAACAGGACATATTTGAAAATGCAAAACAAAACTATTAAAAATATCAGCTTTCATTAGCCAGCAACTTGTAAGCAGAAAGTAATGGCGGCTACCATTGGCTACAATAATAATCTCTCTGGATATTATGGACTTAGGGGCAAATTTTCTTTTTATCAGTGAGTTTAAAAATATCAAAAATTAAATTAAGTGATTCTCCAGGCAAGTAGTAACATTAGGGGGGGGGGGGGGAAATGTGTGCATCCTTACCGCAGTAAACACATTATTGAGTTAAGAAACAACAAATTAGTTGTCTGTCTGAGGCCTGGCACCAGCAACTGAGGCTTGGGCAGCTTCTTCATTTAGGAGTCTTGGAAAGTCTTGCCTTTAATCTTGGGACATTTTTCATAGATGCAGCTGTGAATCTCAGAGTACTGAARTCCTATGCTACTATAATTAGCAGTTGTTTTCAGAAATATTAAGTAATGGTATTGCTGTTCACAGAAGAAATGTGTCATGATTTCCACTTTCTTTTTTAGATCCCCCAAACTATTTTTAAAATATAAGCACAGAAGGGGACTTTGGGATGATGCTCCAGGGCTGAAACAACTCAGACTTTGCCAAATGCTGCACAGCCAATTCCAGTGACAGATAGAACTGATCTTGCAAACTACCTCACACATGTAATACTTTTGAATTACTGGTGGTGCTCACTTGCAGAAGTGAAAGATGCATTTTTCATCTAAACCTTAAGGACATAACTGCATTAGTCTCTCCTGCTCTAATCCAATCAGTGACACTGCTCCTCTCATGGGTAAATGGTCACGTAGTGCCACTCTCTATCATTATAAACAGGAGTTATGAAAGTTCAGGATTCCTGTTTCTTTGGTAACTTGCTTTCCTGAGCCTTAGGAAGCCTGAGAGAGATGTGCATGTCAGGGATAAAAGTTGTTCAGAAGGAGATATTTTATCTTAATTTCAGTTTCTAAGTGTTTGCCATAAAGGTTCATAAATGACATAGAAACTGTCAACTCTGATTAAAATGCCAGAACATGTGTACAAATAAACTCACAACTAGAACTGGGTGATGCATATTTTGGRCTGATTTCTCAAAGGCCACTCCCACTTTTCATCTCCATTTCACACAAGGGTCTACTTTCTTTGTTCACCTTCTGTTCACATGGAAGAAGAAAGCTGTCCAGATCTAGTATTTGATRCATGGAAAATTACACTTGTATGTATAGATGTGGGTATTTATATAAGAGCCATAAAACCACGTGTGTGTTTTATATACTTGATTTATATGAAAGATAAGTATCTGGGACATGATGGGCTTTAATTGCCTACAGCAATCTGTTGAGCATGAGACATTCTGAGCAGCTGTACCTGTCAGATRTTTCTCAATCTCACCCAAACCTGTCAAAATATCCTCTAGAAACATTATAGGAGAGAAACATGTCACTGAGGAACCATCAAGGAGGAAAGCTTTCACAGGAACTGAAAACTCAAATATATTGAGGTTTATAGGGGTATATATGCATATATATRTTTATACCTATGTTTTCTGATAGATAATGGACCTTTCATAATAATTACTCAGAAAAATACYATAATAAAAGTTTGAATCCACTCCAATTTCTACAAAGTATCTTGTTTAATGTAACAGTATTACAATACATGGGGTAATTCCACTACTTTTAATAATTTTCCATTATTTTACATATAACGTATTGGGCAGGTTTATGATATATAGAACCAATTGGTGAAATGGTATATATAAGCAGATTAATGTTRTATATAAAATAATGGAAAATTATTAAATTTGCATATTCAGTTGTCTTTCACCTGAAAACCTTAAAGCATTAGTTGTTCATACCATAGGAATGATTCTGAACCTAATTCTCATATTTTCCTTTTTTTCTTTATGCCTTATCATTTTAGTGTCATGTAYAAAGTAAAATAATTAGACCTTTAGAATATTCAGCCCTATATTTCACTAATATCCCATATGATCAAATTATATGGAAAAAATATATRTTTCACAAATCTTTGTAACACCAATCACAAAAAATTTGACCACATGCTTCCTGGAATCACACTGTTCATAAACATGGGACTGCTTGTGCTTTATGGACACAAACGTGTGGAGGAAGAGAAATTGTAACAAACATTTATTAGCAACTATGGTAACCAAATTTTCCCTCATATTGTAATGTCTTCAATAGAATTTTCAGACTCCACCAGTCAGAGAACAGAAGCAACAACATAGGATGGAACCTACCAATTTCAGCTTTGATAGACATGAACTATGAATGAATGGTTACAAAAGATTATTTTAAGGTCACTTCCTTGGAATGAAATAGTCAGTATTATATTAAATTATACACTTCCAYGTATGATACAATTTAAAAATACCTGTCACAGGTATTACCTAGGAGGTAAGGAACTATGGTACATAATTACCGTCTATATTATACAGACTATACCTGAAATTTTGCATTTCTGGAAAGTTTGAAATGTATGTGTGTATCCTTGTTAGAAAGAGTAAAACACAGAATGAACAAAATACACCTTACATAATCAGAACATGAGAGTTATTAGGGCTTTTTATTCCAGGAAGAAACTATATTATATTCTTTTTTATTTTTTAAGAGATTGGGTTTGATAGGCCAGATAGTTGCAAAGAAAATTGATATAACAGCCAAAAATAAAAGGGCTTTGTTTTTGAGGKAATCCCTAACATCTTAATGAATTTAATTATTTTTGTCATTCAATTATAAATTAATTACTGCGTATCTTGATTTATATGCCCCTTTGTTTTCTGCCCTGTATAATATAATGAAATTCTAGCATAGCATTAAAACTTTTTAACAAATTTTTTTTTCAAGATTAATTTTATTTCTTCCATTTTTGGTGGGAGAGAGGGTGGAAATTAGCATATGATATGAAATTATTTTCCAATAGTCTATTGATTTTGCTATATATTTCATCATCTTCAGATAACTTTGGGGAATTTGATCCTTGGTTTGTCTGTTTCTCAAAATAACACAGAAAAATGGCAAAACTTCATCAGAGTGATCTAGAACATATAAGATAGAACTCAGWATTCCTTTAGCCAGTGCTACAAATTTAAGGTTTATTTTTCCTCTAAAGAGAATGTTTAAGGAAACTTTAGATGAGAAAGCCCTACAAAATTTGTACAATCTCACTGTGAAGGACAAGAACACATGAAACATCTAAAGGGGCAATCTCAGCTGAGCCATTCGAGACTTTAGGGACAGAACTCCTGGAAATGCCAAAGGGCAATTGCAGCTCATAATCCACATCCACAATTTACCAGGAAGTTATGAATATTTTTTACAGTGATTATCTTGCATTCTGTTAGATTTCCATATAACAATCTTATCCTAATGCCATTTCCTGTCAGTTGAACTTGAAAAGGACAAGTCCTTTCCTTCTCAAACATAAAAATTCATAGAAAATGTTAGGAATGTTTGTATATTATAAAAGTATTTTATATTATTTTCTAATTTGAAAAATAAAATCTAATTTTTGAGTGGATTAGCTTTTGATTTCTTTACTTACTTCCTAATCTCTAATTTTTGAGATTTTTGAGGGGATTCATTTTTGATTTCTTTATTTACTTCCTTCTTTACCATCAGCAAATGTSCCAAGAGAGAAAAAGACAAGTACTTCTTTTTGGCCACTCTACTATAACAAATTTTGTTTTACATTGCACTCCCATACACACTCCTCCCCCTCAATCTAATTTTCTTATRTGCCTGAGGATAAAGGACAAATCTGATTTCCCAATCTTAATTCAGGAAGAAACTTTCCTCCTCTAAAACAGACCAACTAATTTTTTTGAAGGATTTTGATTCTCTCATGCAGGATGGAATTTTAATCTAGGTCTAGAAGCTCCTTTGATACATTGAGGAGGATCCATGAAGGATATGAATCTATACTTAAAATTTGATGCTTGAATTCGTTATTTCTTGTGTTGATTAAAAATTGAGAGAAACATCTTTCTGATTGTCATAGTGATGTTGCAAAATTGYTTGAGTTTCAGGTGTGTAAAAAAGAATTGTGAAGCACACATATGTTTCTTAGCATTACACATGTAGCAGTAATTTTTCATAGCAGCTTTCTGAGGRTAAGGTCTTTGACCTGAAGTAAAAACAGATAAATTCTTTGGGCACCATGAACAGCAAATCTGTACACCTGTGAATGTGTAATACTTAAACTATTTCATGAAGGTCCTTGAAAGACAATGGATTTCTTTTATCTTAAACTTCAAGATCTTTAAGATAAAAATACGTTGTAAACAACTCACATAGCAATCTCAATTTTGGTTTGCATTTGAAAGCCTCTTTGTTCTGTGTTTTATCTTGGTGAAATAACAGAGCTGGAATTTATTTTCAGCCACTTGATATTTACAAACATCATKAATAGCTTTTCAAAAGGAGCCAGTAGAACTGATTAGAATGTATAGATTTGTGTCTGGTGCTTGAGCTTATCACATGCAACTTTCCTATGATTACCTGGCATGAACTCGTATCTTCAAAGAAGTTCAAGCAAAGTTTTCTCCTCCACTGAAAGTTTCTTGCATCACTCAATTGCAGCAATAATTTTTCCAAGGGAAAAAAAAAAAAAAAAAAAAGAAACAATGCAGAAGGAAAAAAAATAGTTGACATCTTGTATACAATAACTTGATTTAAAAAAATTAAAAAGAAGAGAAAGATAAGGCGGCAAAGTCCTTCAAAACTGGGAAATCCCACAACTAAGGTGGCTGTGTAACATTATGTTGTATATTGCTTAATTGCATGAACACGTGAACACTGGCCTTGAACACTTCCATGGATGGGGCATCCACAACTTCTCTGGGAAACCTGTGACAGACCTGAACATTCAACAAAAGTAAACTTTGTCCAAGTTCCCTTTTGTATGTTTTTCTAACTTTGACCCAGAAATACAGCATGGTTACATGAATACAAATATTTTCCCTATGTGGAATTCATTGATACACCGGGCTCTAGGATGTGATCCACATTTTCAAGCTATCTGATTACTCAAACAAATGCCCTCTTGAGAACTGTGTGGGTTTTGGCTTGTGTCAAACTGGATAGCAACAGAAATTTTCATCTGATTAAGCCTAAAACACTGTACTGCAAAGGAAAAAGATTTATGGYTAATTCTCTCTGGAACACTGAGGACTTAAGGGACTTAGCAAGGTTTTAGTCAAATTTGAAATCATTATTAATGGAGAAACAGGATCCTTAATAACAGTCATGGTGCTTCTATGTTCTATACCTATGTATTTATTTTCTTCAAAAATATTAACTGTATTTGATATTGAACATGAGGGAGAAAAATACTTTTAACACCRTATTCAACAGTTTAAATCATAAGCTAAAGACTTGTTATTTTAAGTCATGCATTATAGAAATATTTTATGTTACACAGTATAGAAAGATTAAAATATAATACAAAATTAGAAAGTTATATTTGACTGTGATTGCTAATATTTATTCATAAAAATACCACAATCCTTGTGTACAGTGGGGTGGTGCTAAGAAAATCCCAAAGTGGTCTTATGAACTGAAACACTTAACTGACATTAGGGCACTGCATCACTTGYACAGATTATTTCAGAAGTGCATTTATCAGTTCATTTATGTTACAGAAAAAGTGATTTTAATTAAACTGAAGAAAACCATTTTAATGGATAAATTGAAGTTTCTTCCAGCACTTGGTAAACATAACTGGTAAAATTTCTTCCTGTGTATTAACTCAAAGGAAACAGAGGTGCAATAAGCTGCTCCGGGATGAGATCCACAGATGCAAGTCTCATCACACTGCACTGTAAAGGCTGAATTTGAAATGTGGAGCCCAAATGTTTCCAAGAGATCAGCCCAGCTCAAAGAAGAGCTGGACTTTCACAGATAAACCRGAACTAAATGCAGACCAAGGGACTTCTCATGCTCTCCAGGCAGACCAAAATAAAATGTTTCTGAAGGGACATGTAGCATCGACATCACAACCTGCTCTGTTTTGGTAACTATACCTAGCATGTAAAACAAATAAGGGGGTTTTTAATATGGAGTGTGATCTSTTAGGAATCAAAGTAAGATTAGCAGACTTACCAGCATACCCTTGCAGGCAACAGATTTAGAGAAAAATAAAGAAAAAATAAGAATGGAAAACAAAATTATTTTCTCTTTAATCAGATATTAGACAACAAACCGTTGCAATGAAGCCACAGAGAAGTATGGATTACTTGTCCTTTACCTTATTTAGATAATCAAGAGACTAGCATCTCACAGCTTCCAGGCAAATATTTTACTGCTTCTTTTCTGTTTTACTTAGAGATTACTGAATTTTTTCCTCCTCCTTTTGAGCATTGGTAATGCCCATGAGTACCAAGAAAGCTGCCACGTCAAAAATCTATCTTCTGTTTGTTTTTGCTATTGAAAACTATTGAATTCATGGAGGGAGTCTGGGGAAATGTGGTTTTTGTTTGTAACAATCAACTGACTATATATGAATGATTCTCATCTTGTCAAAGAGCACTGAAATTGTAAGTATCTGAAGTATTAGTACAGTTGATGGGTGGAATTTATTTAAAGGCTCATATCTGAATAACTGTGATTTTTACTAACTTACATGTACCCACATGACAGTCAGCTGTAATAAAGAAAATCAGAGAATTCCACTCATTAAATGTTATCTGGAGATTTTTATGTGGCTCTCCTTAGAATTAAAAATCAAGCCCAAAATTAGTTTATCATAATTGTTCAAAATGCAGCCAKTGGCACCTGACTTTCCACAAATATTAAGTTGTTGTTCATGCTTAGGAGTGCACATGTAATAATGAAGAAACTCAGACATCGGTTGTTGATGACACAAGAATGTGTCAAGCCAAGGAGTTCAAAGCATTTCCTAATTTTTACACTGAAGGATAGTAGAGGCCAAGGTAAGTAATGTATAGAAAATAAATTAGGAGTTTGTCACACAAGTCAGCTCTCCTGACTCCAAACTCTGTGTTTAACAGCTATGTTCTCCCTCTCCCTAGTACCCAGAGTATGTTTAAATTCTTTGCACCAAATCACCTGAAAGAAATCCTGTCTGCATTGAAATGAAGCTGAACTCAGAATAACAAAACATCCACTTCAAAATGTTTCAGAAAATCAGCCCTCTGGCACATGAATTAAAAATAAGCCTTATCAGCACTTTTATTGCTGTAATTCCGTATCCAGGCACTATGAGGGGATGCAATTCTGTCCAATTAACTTGTGGGGGTTTTTTCCACTCCATGTCTTGAGTTCAATGAACAAAAATGAGCACCTGAATTTTGCCTAGTAGGTCAATCATCATGTTAATCAGCTTTTCTGAGGAGCAGTTGGGCTTCTGTATACAGAAAATGAGAACTTCATGTCTGCATTTGGAAAAGAATATGAGAAAATACTGGGGAAAGTGAGAYTGTGGCATTCAGAGACCTCCAGATATAAATGGAGCCTCTGGATACCAAAGAGCAGCAGTGACATTGAAGGTGGTAAAATTCAGCTATAAATTTAGGTTTCATGGGATTGCAGTATATAGCCTGGGAAATTTTACTTTTTTCTGGTTATTAACGTAGCTCAGGACCTTCAAGTACTTCTACCTCCTTATCCTGTATTATTCTCTCTTTTTTTTACAATACTTGCACCTTTTCTTTTTTTTTTACTCATTAGAAGCATTTTACCTCCTCCTGTTTTGCAGAGCTATAGAAGCTACACGTTCTAAAATGTAATTTTCTCAATTTGTATGCTTCACCCAGGTTTTCTCASTTTCTAGTCTATACTTACCACTTGCTTCATATCAATTACAGCTTTATCTGTAATTGAAGTAATATTTTACCTGCAAATATATACCTAAAAATATAGGAGAGAAAAAAGAACTGCGTTTTAAAAATGTGGCTTCTGACCTCCTATAATTCATATTTATTGCATTAAGTGTAGCATACTGATGTTTTTCCAGTTAGCCCTCATTCCATATAATTCTTGCTAAYTGTGAAAGAAAAATTGTTAATTTTTGTCTCTGTTACATCGTGAAGTATTTTTGTAACTTTCCCTTCTTCTTTCTAAGTTCTTTTCTTATTTTATTTATTTATTTTTACACAGAGCAAATCCCAAGAATATTTTACCAAAAGCATCTCCCCATTTGTGTCTCATGAGCTGTGAAACATGGTTTAGATAAAAGKAAGAAAATAAATAGTTTTCATTYGTAACCCACAGCAAAYGGTTTGTTCTGCTCTGGTAGCTKGGAAATCTAAAAAATATGCTAACAYAAATTCTGTGCTCTTTTTAACAACAATAGTCAYAGAAGATGATGGCTGAGCTTATATAATCTAGTTATGCTTTAAGTCAAATCCCATTAAAGCTTTAATGTTGTAGGCTTACTGTAAAGTTACTGTGTTTCATTTAACTCTTGAAAGTTGTTTTACCTGTGGAATAAAAATGTTTGATGTGCCCTCAACATGATACAGAGTTAAAATTAAAACTATACATAAACAGTTGCCTGCTCTGTTTATCTTTCAGATTGGAAAGTATGATCAGGTCATTCTGTAGAAAGGCGTTTTTACATATCAAGTATCAATTTCATCACTTCTGAAGCTTTTCCTGTCATGCACATCCTTCACTCTCTCTGCAAATTCTTCATCCTCTTGTTCATGAACAATTSTTAGTGCTCATGAATTTATATTCACAATACTCTTCTAAGGACAGAGGTAAWGAGTGTCACTTTACAGATCAGGAARCAAAGCAGAGAAGTATGAAATAACTTGTTAGGAATAGAGATAAATCTATCTATTGTCTTCAAATATAGTGTCAAATTTTCATTTCAGACTATGTTTAAAACATATTAAAAAAAGATAGAAATGAGAAGTTATACSTCAGAGAGGGTTTAAAAAAATACCCACCAAACACTTGTAAAAAACCTTTCCTCTTGCAATATGCATACTTTCTAAACTGGTTAAATTCCAAACTGGTTTTCCAAGTCTTGGAATCTTGTAGGTGTTATTAAAATCCTAGCTTACAATTTACTAAAAGTTGTTCTAATTAAGAGTCAGGCACATTGCAAAACAGAATGATTAGCAATATGAATGAAATAAAGCTTCAATCAGTTCAACAAATTCCAGTTAGCCTTGCCAAGAAAATCTGTGGAAAAAGCCCTCTTGAGAAAACTGGCAAGCCTTTTCCATAGTTTGATATGGCTGGGGAGGTTTTGATGCTGTTGACTTCCATTTTTATGACATTAAAATGGAATTTTTGAGCACTAAGCTGTTAAAGAACACTGGAGATCCAAAATATTACCTCTAAGAAGAAAGTAAAATTTAAAAGTCCTAACAGAAGTTGTGGAAATCCACAGCAGAGAAAGGAAAAGGGTCAGAAATCCATGTGGAGGAAAATCAATCACTCAGTCCTTGCAGTACGAGACACAGGGTCTTCTTCAGACAGGGAAGACATAACAATTAATCTTGAGTCYGTTCTGAAAAACTGCAGCAAGAGGKGTGTGAGAAAATGGCTTCCCACAGTCAAAGAAGAGCAACRTGAACTTGTGTTTTCTAATTTCCTTCAAGGTATTCCCCTCTTTCAAAAGAAAGCAAATCTAAGAGCACAAGGCAGAGAGAAGGCCATGCTTAACAAAAAGAAGGACTTAGCTGCAGGCAGGAAAATAGGASAGTTAAATCAGAGCTTCCTGATTATTTAAAATTCTTGTACACAGAACAGTGTTCTAAAATAAATTTCCTCTCTATTGTTGTGGAAAAAAAAATATCAGAAAAACTGCCTTAGAGTGCATTGTCAGCATAAAACAGCTTTCTTAACTGTCAGAAACATCAGAAATTACAATAAGATGGTTAGAGGCAAAATAATGTAAGAATTTCAGAACTTTTCCACTTGAAGAAATGTAACTATCTGCAGATCTAAGTTAGACTTTTAAGTGACAAAAGATTGTAATAGGTAAGAATTAATCCTTAAGCAATGTGTACATGTGTATCCCAATCTCAGTAGCATTTTTAACAGGTTGAAGCCAGTTTTGAAAAAAGAGAAAATTGACTGAGTATTGCTCAAAAGAATATCAACAACACATTTGCCACATTATTCTAGCTAGTACAGCACAGCAGAAAATACTGGTGGTGTTAGTCATTTTCAGAAAAAAAATTCACAAAAGCTGCTTCAAGGTTCAAGTATCAAAGAATTCAGACAAGAGTATTCAGATGCTTCATATTTAGCAAATAAGTATGTTCCAGCTTGCCTGAGGATGGGTGGACTAGTTTTCAAGATCCAAAGCTGGTCACAAAYAATTTCATAAAGATATTAATTACAAGGTTAAGAAATTGCTACCCAGTGTTTCTATGACATCAGTGATGTTTGAACCTGTAATAAGGATCACCATTTCCATGTTCTTGTCACATACAAACACTTAGGAATTATCTACATGGAAAGGTCTTTCCTGAAATGAGCTTGTAGTGTATCCAATCAAGCAGTTATCCCCACGAGATGTTTATCAAGACATCAAGGTTTCAAGGCTTTCTTCACAATCAGAGAAAATACTCAGTTGGCTAAAAGCTGCATTCTTTGCTCAATGTTGCTTCTCTTTGCTTTTCGGTCCCACAAATGACATCTAATGGCATCAATACATACAGAACCCTGGTTTAACAAATAATAATGGCTGCCTAAATTAGTAATCAYCGTAGAGACACAGAAGTAGTTTCACTGTGAGAAAACAATTACATATTGTCTTTGTGCAAAAGACTGAGGAGACCAGTAGGTGGCACAAAGCAAGAGACTGAAAAACTGGTCACGGTAATCAAGGCACCAGATTTAGATTTAGTCAAATTCTGTCCACTTAGTCCAACAAAAATTAGTCACCTGTATTTAAGTCATCTCAATAGGTTGGTTTCATATTTTGATTTTGTTGTCTTTTTATAGTACCATCATTAATGCATTTTKGATTTAGGAAGTCACAGTAGGATCTGTATTGACTAAGATTATAAGACAGCTGGAGAGCWGGAGCTAATGTTTAAATTTTAACATCCAATACCCACTACTCAGACAGCTGGATTACTGTCACATTTACTGGCTGAGAAGCCCATATGTGAGCATGATAAGCACTTTTAAGATAAACTAAATAAGCAATTAAAGCAAAGGACATGAAAATCTCAGTAGCTAAACCTTTAAAATGATTGGTTTCAGATGGTGAATTTATTTCTGAAGGGGCTAGTGCACCATCAAATAGCCTAAATGYCAAAGTCTTTAAGAAAGAAATCTGSTTGCTAACGGGATTATGTGCTCYTTTTACATGCAAATGAGAAATCTTATCTTAGTAACTAGACACGATTTGAAGTTATTTGAATAATTGATGGAGGACATGTGACATATTTTACAGTTTCATGTGAYTCTAAAGTATTTTTCTGCTACTGCATAAAATAAAATAGAATTTTTCTTATAATATGAGAACAGACTTGTATAAACAATTGCTATCGTTTAAAAATATTGGAAAAAAAATTCTTTTTACTAGCAATTTCAAATAATAGTTTCCATATTTAGACTCAAATAAACAAACAACAGATGCCTGGGTTGGATTTGAAAAYTACTGTGTTATAAGGTTATTAATAAAAGTGAGGGAAACCAATGTCACAAAACTCAGTTTGAGATGCAAAGTGACACMTCACCTTCTGCAGATAATTCTATTTCCAAAGACTGGCTTATTCATGCATCCATATTTCAACAAATACATAGGGAAAAATATATTTACAATTGCAAAAGATATGTTAACCAGTTTGTTACTTGATCTGAAAGCTCCATGGATACTAACTGTGTTAGCAGAAACTCAATGAAAAGTTTTCCAGTGACCTACAAAWCGTTGCAACAGGGAATATGGGAGATAAAGCTCTCTGTTTGTACAAATATGAATATGCACAAATATAGATATGATTACTTCAGTAACAGTCTAAACAATCAGMAAATCTAACTTAAATATTACTTTAAAAGATTAGTTCTCAGCAAATTCAGTTTACTGATGGCAATACCAAAACCAAACCAGCTTTGTTGATATAATTGCTTGAAAGTCATATTCAGTGTCAGTTCAAGGTTTATGAACCCTGTAGGCAAAACTCAGTTTCAGCGGTGGAGCAGACCGAGACTAAATGGAGGTTTCCACTGGAGCAGGATGTTGGCTATTACAGCTGGAAAAGCAGCTCATCTGGGAAAATAGAAAGCTTTCGAGAGAGACAAGAGTCTCCTAAAACCTTAAGATGAAAATTTACTTTTCTTCTCTCCCACAGATCACCTGCCCCTGTGAAGATCTCCTTTTCTTTCCTCCCCCACAATTCCCATCAGTCATCTGATAGATTTTCCTGTCAATCCCAGTCTCTGAAATCCTTTCTCATCATTGCCTGTCCACGATGCCCTCCTGTGCCTGCTCTCACCCCCAGTGCTGTCACTGCAGCAGGAATCAGCCTGTTTGTGCCACTCATTTTTGTCTGGCCCATGGAAAGGACACGGATTTCTGCCTATTCCCTCTTTCAGGAGTGGCTTGAGCAGGCTTGAGTTGAGGAGACCAGACGTCTTGGCATTTCATTCTGATGGCAAAGGTGGTTAAGGATAAACCTTCCAGGGTGGCAGAGCATGAAGAGGATTTATGGGCTTCACTGTAGACCTCCAAAAAATCCTCTGCCCACAGCCTCTTACTGACCTTAGACACAGAAAATCTTCTACCCAATATAGGGAAATTGTTGCTTATAAAGGATGTTTGAGAGACATAACTAGAAAGACTGAGCAAACCACACTATCAAGGAAATAACCGAAGCATTCTAGCAGGCTTTTTTTTTTTTTAAAAAGGCTACAAATATTTTCAGAGAAGAGCTGTGTGTAATGCATTAGTTCAGATCTGAAGTCTCTTGCAACACTAGTTAACACAGTTCCCTTCAAATTTGAAGTTGGACAAGTGAGAAAGTAAATAATAAATTGGTGAGCCTTGCTGCAGCTAACAATGTCTCACCCCAATAACTGAGGAGCAAAAATGAAATTATCTTGTTTCTAAAGRAGTTTGAAAGCATATTTCATTTCATAAGTCCAGTGCCAGAACCATTAGTCAAAAAATGTGACAAGAAGGTTTAATCAAAAATTAAATCTGTCAAGTTCAATTATTTTTTCTTTAAAAAGAAGTAATTTACAAGATCTAATTAACACAATTACACAATAAAAATAGGAACAGACTGAACAGGAGCTTTTTAAGAAAAACGGAAGTAATCTATGTCTGTGAAACAAGGCAAACAAAAGCCCACCCTCCTTTTCTCACGATTATCCCTTCTAAACAGAATTTGTTTAACAGCAGGTAAACTTCCTTGAGAAGAAAAATAATCCCCAAGTTTTGTTTTGTTTTGTTTTGTTTTGTTTTGTGTTTAATAAATCAATATTACATTGCAAGGGCTAATACAAAACAAACAAAATACTAACAAATGCAATAAAAACATAACACAAACAAAAGCAGTGCTATCAGAGTACAATGCCATCAGCCAGTGTTGTTGCACCATCCATTAGTGAGGAACAGCCTCCAGCTTCCCATTCTGAGCTACAGAGCCAGAAAATGTGGGCACTAGAGAAATCCCAGCAGAGCAGAGAAAACCTGTGGCCTTCCTCGGGGCCTTTCTGCTGATACACGTGTGTTACAGTTGAATCTAATTTTGGTTGTCATCTCTGGTCCAARACAAAAAACACAGTCTGAGTTACAAATTAAGTAGACTTTTGTTTTGTCACTGTTACAAGACAAAGAAATGTTCTGCGTCCWTACTGCTTTGTTATTTCATTAAAAAGTCTGACAGCTTAAATTGGTCAGATGTCATTGAAGGGACTGCTATGATTCAGGTAATTGCACTACAGGTGATTTCCAGACTTGAAAAGTTCTTACTCTGGAAATTAAAGTCCTGAAAGTGAAAAATATTTCAAAGGTCTTTTCAGATGTATATGACAGTCTTGGAACACAGTCACATTCCTTCCTGGTCATAACATGTATCCAGAACCTTTGGAATCCATAGGACTACTGGAAAAAATTCAGTATCCTTGAGGAGGATTAGTGTGTAGTATGCACCTTGCAGTGGCATGAGCCCAAAGGTGGTGCCTGGACAGCGACTCACCAAGCTGTCATGGCTCATGCTCATGGAATGGCTCCATCCTATTTTCAGATCAACACAAAACATTCAGTGGTCTTTCATTCCTGCCCTCTTTCTTTGCATACCTCTTCTCCAGCTCCCACTTGCCAGCAGAGATATCAGCAACACATCAGCAAGAGTTCTAAGAGAGAGTTGCACACCCTCTGTCGAGCTTCCTTATGGGGATAATCTGGATGCCAGAACACAGCACAGCCTGTGTACTGTCCATTTGCAACTACTCACCAACACCACCCATCCACAACAGTCAGAAAGGAAACAAATATTCACACAGCAGTATTATGTACTTACCGAAAACATTGCTTAGCACAGAATCACAGAATCCCAGAATGGGTCACGTTGGCAGGGACCACAGTGGGTCATCTGGTCCAACCTCCCTGCTTAAACAGGGTCAACCCAGAGCACATGGCACAGGATTGTGTCCAGGCAGCTCAATAATGTCTCCAGTGAGGGAGACTCCACACCCTCTCTGGGTGATCTCTTCCAGTGCTCGGTCACTGCACAGTAAAGAAGTTCTTCCTCATGTTCAGKTGGAAYTTCCTGTKCATCAGTTCCTGCCCATTACCCATTGTCCCATTTCYGGRCACCACTGAGCAGAGCCTGGTCCCTGCTCTGACCCCTCCCTGCGGACACTGACASACAGGGATGAGGTCCCCTCTCAGTYGTCTCTTCTCAAAGCTGAGCAGCCGCAGCTCCTTCAGCCTTTCCTCATRAGAGAGAYGCTCCATCCCTTCATCATCTCTGTAACCCTCCAAAGGACYCACTCCAGGAGCTCCAYRTCTCTCTTGTCCCAAGTAGCACAAAACTGGACACTGCACTCCAGATGTGCCTCACCAGGGCTGGGTCGAGGGGCAGGATCACCTCCTTCCACCTGCTGGAAATGCTTTATGCAAGACAKATTTATGTAGCTCCTGTTCCCAAAAGTGATAGAAATATCTCTCCTCTTCTGATTGCTAATTTTTCAATAACACAAGAGGTCTTCTCCTCGTTCAAGGGGGGGAAATGTGCTTTACTAACTACAAATAAAACTAGGCCCTGAAAATAAAAAGCCCAGGAAAATAACATGAAATCTGTTGGAGCAGTGCAGTAACAACCCCTTTTTATCCTTGTACACTATTATTAGTAAGTGCCATGGTTGCAACACCAAAACCTATAGACAGAGGASTTTAACAAAGCATAGTGAGCCACATTCTCTGATCCGAAGGATACACAAGCTCAGCAGTGCAGTCTCCAGCGGGATCAAAGGAATGTTTGACAGAGAAACCTCTCTTCTGACAATATTGTTTGATCTGTGTCTCCAGGACAGAAAAGAAATGTTATTTCTATTTTCATGCTGACATACAGGAGTTTGCTTGAAGGACGTTCTCATAAACAAAGTGCAGCAGACCGTGCCATCATCCAGCTTATATTTTTTTCCAGATTTCAGGGTAGGTGTAATTCATAATACAGAGTATTATCTGGTGAKATTATTGTGTGGAGAAGTCCAGTAGTTATAAAACCCACACAACTTTGGGAGACACTCAATAGCTAGAGCAACTCACTAGTTCTGAAAAAGCAGAACATTATATATTTTAAAATGCCTGAAAAATATACCAATGCATCTGTATTTACTAGTGGACCAATTAAATCTTTAATTTGTGATAATGAACATTTTGCCTTTTATTTTGATTAGCAGTGTGGTATTGGTAAGAGGATTCTAACAACASATGAAGGTATAATTAAGTGTTTTGGTTGTTATAAAACTGTGCCCAAAGCATTTGGACCACACTCTCAGGCACATGGTGGCATTCTTGGGGATGGTCCTGTACAGGGCCAGGAATTGGCCTCAACGACCCTTGAAGGTCCCTTCCTAGTCAGCATATTCTGTGATTCTGTGGTATTTTTTTTTGTTCCTTTAAAGTTTATGGTCATTAAATTTCAAGCAATGCAAGCAAGACAATCAATCAAAATAGTAATTTCTGTTTAAAATTTAGCAGTCAACTCAGAGTGGTAAATCAAATGGTGGCTTTGACATGCAGAAGTTTCGTAGACAAAGACCCTGATCTACATTGTTCAGGTCCCATTTTCCCTTTTCCCTCTTCCTTTCTCTTATCACTTTTGTTGAATAAAATTTTTCTCCCCAACCTGAGAAGATTTTTGTATTAATTTTTTATCAACATGACATTATTCTGCATAAAACTGGTATTCTATTTCATAAATTGTTATTTTCCATGATAAAAACATTTTGCTGAAAAATCCCAAGCAGCTCTGTTACTGGATTTCGGTCAGCCAAAGTGTCTGGTTTAGAGTTATACTTATGAAATTAATCAAAGCTTAATAACAAATGTGCAGATGAGCTGACAGAACTGGGTGAACAATTCAGGGCACACAGAGAGAGCTGATTAATTTAGCTCTTAATTGTTAGTAAATTATTCACAAAACAGTGTTGGGTTTAGAGTGGTTTTTTTTCTCGTTATTGAGAACTATGCAGCAGTTCAGTCATTAGAAATAACAGTTTGCCATATCATTTTCTTGCAAGATATTGGTATTGTCAGTCTTTGCCAGAAATAATGCTATGCCTTACCCATATCTTGCTCTCTCTTTGTTTTCCTAGGAAATAAAAATATGCAAAAGGCCATTAGAGTAGAGAAAGATTATTTGTGGGGAGCCGAGAGATTCTGTGCTTCATGGAACAACAATGCTAAACATACAAATTTCTTATGGTCTTGGGATCATTTTTTCTCTGTTGTCTCTTGTTTGTTTGGGCTTGTCCCTGTTGCCTTTCTTTCCTTTTTCTTTATATCAGGGGTTTAGGTTTTGTTTAGGTTTGTTTTTGTGCAYCTTATCTTTCAGTACATCTGTTTTGCAGTGCTATACAGGAGACTTAGTTACAAGTGGAATGATTTATGAAACAAAACTTTGTATAGCAAAAGTTAAAGATGTATTTTAGTGGAAATGAATTGCTCCCATTTTGTGTCATGAAACCCAAGCATAGAATGAAGACACACAGAAGATTTTTGTTTCATCCTCTGCCTGAGAAACTGCAGTGTATAGAAATACATTCCTAATATAATGTCAACAGGGTGACAAACAGTGTTTTCTTTATGACATAGTGGGTACCACCATCTAGAAGGATACACRCTAATTAATGACTTTTCTTGGGCTTGAAACCAAGTATTCACTCCTCATCAGTATTTCTGGAATAAGTTACTTTCTCTGTGTGCAGTTTAATGAAACCTGTGGAACTTGCAAACCTGCTGGTAGGAGTACATAAATGTATCTATAAAATAGAAATAATGACAGAATAAAGACAAAGTTGTTTTTCACAGAGAGAAATCCACAAAATAATATGTTCTGCAGAAAAACTTTGAGAAAAAGGTTTAGCCCACAGGTAACAARATGACTGTACAGCAAAGATCAAACTCTATATTTGGAAAACCAGGGAAGAATCCAATTAGTCAGACATTTGTTTCTGTTCATTTTGTGAATGACCCATTGAAGTTTTGTCTATGAAGGGTAATTTACTAATTGTTATAATAAAACACAKGAAATCAGAAATTTTGCCTGACAACTGAAGTCGATTTGCAGTGCCACAGAAAAACAAAATCAAATCCTGAAATGCACTGAATCACTTTTTAATCTTCCCCCTTCTTCTTAAGCTGCTTTCATCAGGTTTGGCTAACAAGGGCAACTATTTTTAACCATCTTGGTATAAGTGGTTCCTTTTCCTCTTATAATCCTCCTAGAATATCTGCATTTGTCTACAGCAACTTAGATAGCATTATTCTGTTACAGCTCTTTCACCAGAAGTCCTTTGGCTATATTTCAAAGCTAACTCTTGTTAATGATAGCCAAGAATGTTGTAATTCTGTACATAAAATTATAWTATCTCTCAGAATTTAGAAGCTATTTATCCATCCAGCAGCTATGGCAACACTTGACAACACAGACTCTAGTCTGAGATACATCAAGGCAAAAGGACAGAGAGACATCTTCAACAAGAATCATATGAACCTATACCATGGTCCAGAGTTTGGTAATGATAATGAGGCAAGTCGTGTTTCAATATGACAAAAGGGTTCTGGCACTAAATTGCAGGACAAACTGCAGAAAGCACWAGGAATTTCTACCAGTAATTCCACAGCTCTACTCACAGAAGATAGAAGAACAAACTACCATTGAGAGATTAAGCTTGCAGCTCCTTGTGGTAGCAGTGCTTTAGTTGATTTATTAACTAATTAAACCCCTTAGCAATCTTATGAAAGATTTATAATCATATTATTCCCTGTGAAAGTGCAGGGGAAAGAAGAAATTTGTTTCAAGAATTTATTTCTCAGAAGTGAAGAAAACCCTAGCTTTTCTCTCCATACGATCAGGAAAAGAAAATCACTGTCCAGTGATGGGTGCCTTGAGGACCCATCCTTCAGCCAGCATTTCACAAGACAAAGCAGCAAAAGTTGTCACAGCATATAGCAAAATTCATTTTGGTCAGTTTGTGCAAGCCTTTTGTCTCGAGGGAAGGCAGGCAGATGCCCTGCTGTGTGAACTTCTCCTAAGGAATGCTGTTCAGGCAGAGAACAAGGGAGACAAGGTGCATGGCTTCTCTTTCCTCTGTGAAACATGCAGGCAAATCCACCCAGGAAGGTTTGCAGAGTGTTTATCGATGGGGTTTGCTCATCAGGCTGTGTGTCCACAGTGCCAAATACTCTGTATTCACCCCGCAGCAACCCTGCAGTGTCCTCCTGAGCTAAATGCAAAGAAAGATCCACTTCCTGATGCTGTCAGTCCTCATCTTGATATCCATTTATAGCAGGGCAGATGTAAACCAAGCCAGGCTTGTAGAAGGAAAAGRTCCTCCAAATGAACTTTTCAGATGTGTTTGTACATTGACCTACAAAGCACTGAAAGATMGCTGTGACTTGTTGGGTGAGGGGCAAGAGATGCTGATGTTCCTGCAGTATTTGGAACATCATGGATTAAGGCTGCCATCTGTTGTCTCCAATGCTGCACTTGTGCAACATTCCTGAGTTATTCTGAGCAGGTTCAYGTCTCTCTACAGCTAATATCCAAGGAACAGAGCTCTTGGCATGAATAGTTTTATTCAGTTTTCAGGCTTTTCTGTAAAAGATAAGAGACTAATATACTGAGGCAGAGCACACCCTTGGCATCTGCAATATTTGTTAATTTTAAAATTCATGCGTTCTTTATAGAACAAAGCCTTACGGGTGGTTCCTTTCTTGGGATCAAAGGTTTATTCTTGAACTATATAAGTGTACCAGCAAAGAAAATGAAGTTAATTTATGTTTCAGTCATCTGTAAAACAGACATGGAAAAACCATAACCAAGAATTACACTTTCCCAGGGCATTAATAAGAGATTACATGTATCATCTGGATTTCTTGAAATGAAACCTGAAAGCAACCAACTCAAATTCCAAACAGCAATTAAACACAGCTTTAGGGGGAAAACATTGCTGATAATTGAGCTTTTCAATATTCATTTCATGGACCAGATTTTGTCCTAAGAAATATTCCGTGCAAAGGAAAAGATCACTACCTCCCTTAGACCAGGTTTGCAGGACAGCATCTAGCTAAGCAAGGGGACAGATCTGGCACAGGAAACTTGACCCCCGCTAATCCCTCTACAGCTACTTTRTGGGTGGCTGAACTGCACTTACCGGTTCAATGAGAGAATTTTGGCAGGGAGTTTTCCCCAGAGAGAACTGTAAGAGTGTTAGCCAGGGTAAGAAGTCTTGTCAGCTCCTGTATAAACTGTTAATCTGAGTGAGYTTCTCCACCCTACAGTTTAATGCAGGCATTTCGCAAAAGTGCCATGAGCTTGATATATCCTTCTTTGATAATTAGATAGTAGCAAGAAACACTGCTTAGCTGTGAAATAGGCATTTTGACAAGATGCAAGAATGTAGCATTTAGTGTAGGCTATGTGCCAGTTTTTTTATCAATATTCTCCTGCTGAAAACACTGGATTTACCTACAATACCTGAGGAATTTGTATAGCATTTTTATGATCCAAAATAATGCCACTTCTCCAACTGTGCTGTAGGTTGAATTAAGTGTTGTCATATAGACTGTGTACAAAGCTAAGCATGTGTATGGCCACAACATTGTGTGCAAGGCACAAAAGTGGATTTATATGACAAGGTCAGAATAACATTAAGATTAAAGTTGTCAACTCACTTGTACCTGTAAAACAAACACATC
>NW_026623385.1:219151-228257 GCF_030028575.1 Malurus melanocephalus | reverse complement strand
CATGTCAATAACAGCATCTGAAAGAAGAATAATTTCTATGTTTTGCTTAAAAAGTTCTTCCTCCATAACCTCCCAAGTTTTTGGCTAAGCGATGTCTAGCATTCAGTTTTATTTCACTCATTATTTGTACCCTGTRAAACAAAGCACARCAATTCCTAGGTCAGGCTTCCACTRTGTTGATTAYAAAARGGACAATTCTCACACACAAATGTGTACAACTGTGTAGGATATGAAAGATGACATGAAGATGTAAGGAAAAAGTTTAAGTGCAAGAGCCTTCATAACAGCATCATTGATACAATTCTGGTCTTGGTGGGCTTTGGAAAAAAAAATGCAGAACCRTCACACTCTCTACAAGAAGATTCTTCTCTTGCAGTTTTAAAATTCTCAMATATTTTTYAWAAAGAATAGCTTAGAACACATGGAWTTTYCCACTATAATAAACATAGCCACATTAGTTTAAATGCATTCAATTAATTTTTGATCTTTCTTGTACCACAGCAAGAAGAAATGCAAGACAACGAGGAGAGTGTGCAGTGCATGTAGGTGATTAGAAGAACAGAACTGACTCTTTTCTGATATATAGTGATAGACATTGTGTTTAAATACATTGTACATGCAAGACCAACACAAACTTTATTTTGGAAAAAGTGAAGGGAAAAACTTTTATCTTGGTATTGTCAAGAGACTTTTAAGGTAATTAATCAGTTTCTATTTGTTACATGGAATAATCATTAAACTTGGTGAAAACAGTGACATCTGTTACAGGATTTTCCATTATAATAAATACTTGTCAGTTTATAACTTTTTTATGGATGCATTTCTATTGCTGAAATTAATCTTGGCCTACAGTTTTGTTTTTTTTTTTTCTTGCCTATATTTTGGCAGTTACAGAAAAACAATTCTGCCACTGTCAGAAAATGTCTCTGTGTTTACAAAGGTTTAGGTTGGCTATGGCTGTGATGGGTTGATTAGAATTTTCTAATGGGCTCACTGGTGTAATTGGCTCTGACCTAATCCTTGCCATTGCAGAGCCTACAAACAGTCCAAGCACTTTCTGGTAGGGAACTGCAGAAAGAGAACAGTACTTTTCTTACAGTTTGAGCCTATTGATTATTAAGACAAATATCAGACCCAGAACCAGTGATCCAAAATTTCCTATGCTCCTGTTACACCCTGCTTTCTGTCAGCATAAACAAAATTTCACAGCGAAAAATGTAGCCAGAAATTGGGTTGTGGGTCAGACTAATTCAGCTTGGATAAATTACAAACATTAATTATTTGGGCTTTATTTTGGTTTGTTCGTTGGTTCTATTCTGTTTAGTCATTTATAGATAGTCACAGTTAAYCCAGAAAAATATAGTGAGTTATAAATCATGATCATTTGTTAAACTCAAAAGTGCTTCTATCAATGTGAAAAATAGTGGAGTCACACTCACTTTACTTCATTATGGAGCACTTTTTTGTGGTTTTAATTGAACATTTTAGCCTACACGATAAATAAGAGTCTGAGAAAATGTCAAACACATGCACACAAAAATCCTAAATCACTTTCTATCCCTTATTTTATCTACCTCACCTCAAAACATATGACCCAATATGGTCAGCATATAAGGATGTTCCACGGGAGGAAAAGTATCTCAATTACATTTACATAAAATCTACCTCAAGAGTTTTAATCCTGTGAATGTAGCTAAATTRCTACTACAGCTTAACCTTCCAGGTGGATTATAAAAATGCCTGTTTACRAAACAATGTTGATATCTTATCTATACATTTAAGCCAAACATGCTCTTTTATTTTTATACTCCATTCCCCAAATAGCAATACTCTCTTCAGGGTAAAAATAAAAAGAATGCCTATAGATGAATTCATTTACTTACAGCAAACATAGGAGTTTCTAATTAACTAACACTCTTAAGGGTCTGTTTTTTCTCTCTATGCTTCAAAATAAATATCCTTAATGTGCCCAAGAAAAGAAGAGAATCAGCCTGGGACAAAGAGGAAGATTAAGCAATGTAGCTGTTTCCTGGAGAGACAAGGTGAGGGCTGGATGTGAATCAATCTCAGCTCTCTTGGGTGCTCTATAATCAGATTCAATAAAACATGAACATTTGAATAAGCTGACCTGCAGTCATTCAAGATTAAATGAAATGCAAATGAAAACACAGGTAAAAATAGTTTGCTTTTTTTGCAAAATTTCTCTTGTAAATGTCTGGAAGAGGCTTGACATGTGTATAATATAAATCAGTGTAACTTAATGGAATATTCTAATTTTCTATTTTTTTTTATACATTTTGAATGAACCATCATACCTAATAATGGCTTTTAGAATCGATGCTTTGACTTGGAAAACTAATTTTTGAGTCTGTAAAGCTATAGAATTATCATTTCTTTAGCATTCATGTCACAAAAGCCYTCAAGAGTAACTTTCATGCAAGATCCATTATGGTCAGCAGTAGGTAAGCGTACCATAAATGTCTTTGCTCAGAAGAGATTATACAACATTTGCAATTTAAGTGAGTCCCCTTTGTACGAGTAATTCACATTTATTCTTACTTGGTAGCATATTTTAGATTTCTTCTTGCCTTAGAAGAACATTTTACTCTACTACTCAGACAATATATTAAGAATTTATTTGATCTTATTCACTTATAAAGTGTTCAGTTTCCATACTTAGAGATTGAAATAAGTGTCAGTATATATGTCAGTATTTTTCCAGCATTGCATAARTGTGAATCAAATCTGCCCACATCAATATTTATCCCAACAATGTGGAGAAATAGGAGTTGATTGCACACACATTTTTTCTTTATCTACAAATTTATCAGCAATGAACCTACAAAATACTTTTCAATTGTTTATCATAGAATCAGAGAATCACAGAAGGCCTGGGTTGGAAGGGAACTTAGAGATTGCCTTGTTACCCATGCCATGGGCAGAGACACATTCCACTAAACCAGATTTTTCAGAGCCCCATCCAACCTGACCTTGAACACTTCCAGGGATGGGGAAGACATGGCTGCTCTGGGAAACCTGTGACAGGCCCTCATCACCCTCGCTGTAAAGAATTTCTGTGTAGTACCTAATTTAAAATTTATTATTTTTGATCATGATTAACTTCATGATTAACAGAAAAATAAATCTATACTTTCCCTTTGAAAAAGTGATMTCATTGTGTAGGTAGATGTTTTCCCTAGGGAGTGATTGTTTTATCCTTATTCAAATTCTTGTAATTTCATTGTTTTTTCATTTTTTTTCTAAATTTTTATTTGTGTGTTGTAATGTCTGCAGGAATTAAAACATAGACTTCGTTCTTGATCAATGCAATGGATGCAACTACACAATAATTCAGCCTATGAAGAAGAAACCAAGAATGACAGAAAAACRGCCACCAGGATCTCACTGGAAAGCAGTATCAAAAGCCAGGGCCATGAAAAAGAGGAGAGTGGTTGMGGAAACRGGCRGGGAATCTGACTCTGGAATGGAGAYCTTGATGGACAAGGGCTCTTTGAACTGTTTGTGGCCTTTTCCTCAGTGACGGCTGCAAAATGAAAGCTAGGAACCAGAGATCCCTGCTCTGGGCCTTTGCCTTCCCCAGGATAATTTTCAGCACTGTTTGCTTAATGTCTCAGCATGAACAGATTTACTAATTTTGGAAATCTTTAAATAAGCATTTTAGAAAATGACAGTTGAGGGAGAATGCTTCTTGTGTTTGCAGCCAGATACATTGTTATTGAGCCTTTGGAGCTTTATGGGTGGCTAAAAAKGAGGTAGTGTGTTCTCCAAAAATTAATTTTCACAAAAACCTTTTTTTTTTTTTTTTCCCCAGCAGTTTCTCTGTTCTCAATTGCTTCTGTCTGCAAGRCATCCTTAAGCTGAAAGGTTCAGGAAAGCTGAGACAAATCAGCTGAGGCTAGAAGTTAATATGGTTTTCTTTCCTGTCTCAAAATTAACTAAACCTAGTTCWGCTTCATTTTACTAATGAATGATCWTGTCCACAGTGGGGGCCAATAGACTTTCCTGAACATGAGTTACATTCATGTCTTTGGCTTATTAACTCCAGAAAAGTCTTGAGTTTCATCTGGCAGAGGAGCACTSAGAGACTGGCACTTTCCATTTCACTGATAACTGAGCTCCTTACAGGTGGTCTTTTTTTTATTTCTTTCTCTGACAGTTACTGTATCTCCWAAATACAACTGCATTAATGGCTCCTTCTGCTGTTTTGCTACAGACATTCCTAAAGGTCTTTGAGGATTYAATTTCTAAAACATCCAGGTGTACTTGAATTTACAGAGTGCAGAAAGAAAGGACTCTTGCATCTGACCTATACTGGGTTTCTCCATTAATTCATTTGCCTTGGGCTTTTCTCCTTAGAGATCACAAAAAAAATAGAGCCAGTAGTGATGGCAAGACCTGATCTAATCCCTTCCTGCACCTACCCCCAGGCAAGGTAAATTATACCTAGTCCAAGTCTAACAGCTGTTTGTGTAACTATTCTTAAATAATCTCTAAAGCTAGGTRACCCTTGTAAGAATCTATTTTAATACTTTTTAGTAGAAATATTAAATAATTTAGCAGAAATATTCTGCTCTGCAGTGCATTCCTGAGTTCTCCCATTCCAGGGAGGGAACCAGCTAACAGATTTCTCCACTGTTCCTTTACATAGAATATCATAGAATAAKTCTTCAGTGATCTTCACTTTAGTAAACAGTTTCCACTTTTCTTCAAAAGCAGTTTACTATGTTGGTCTCTCACACTGTTCCTTATATTTCTGGATAGGAACTGGACATGGTACGGCTACTAAGGTGTCACCGAGGAAGACTTACATCCCAATGATTTCATAGACTCCCACAGTGGCTCAAAGTTTTGCTAAAGGCATGGAAATTTAGCAGAAAATAAAACCCTCAGCATTCCAACTGGTCCTCAGAGACCAGATGGGTGGCTGCAGGTGGACATACTTTCTGATTATTGCCAATTCAGCACTAGAAGTCTGGCCAAGTTCAATAAGAACTTTCACAAGCAGAAATTCACAACAGTGTCGTTTACCTTTCAGTAACTACAGGTCTGGTCATGTTCCTTAAGGACTTACATGAACAGATATAAAAAGAGTACAGTTTATTGAAGCAACAGGAAACCAGGTTCTGGATTGATGGTGATAAATGCAGTAACTGTCGAATGTTAATACATGTCTTGATAGAAAGCATAGTAACAGAGATCTGTTAGCAAGATAGATAGATAGATAGATAGATAGATAGATAGATAGATAGATAGATAGATAGATAGATAGATAGATAGATAGACAGATAGATAGACAGATAGATAGACAGATCTAAAAATGAATATTCCCCACTGTGCTCCAATGCACTTGGAGGCACAAATCTCACCTAAAGGCATCTCTTCAGGAGAGGCCACAGTTCATCAGCGATCCCAAGCAGGCAGAGGTGTTTTTCCCCTCTCYTTTTTCCCTCTCTTTTTTTTTCCTCCTCTGACTGTTTCTGCCCTGAAGTGCCCTCTTTTATACTATAAACTTTGTCCCTTCCCAGTGGGATGAAAAAATCTTATGTTGTAGGTAGGGTTTGGGACKTTGGTTGTCCACAACATATGTACAGTGAAAAATCTTGATAACGCAATGTTTGTAAGGGAAGCCACAGTCAACTTTTACTTATGAAGCTTGAGGAAAGGCCAGGAGAGAGACGTTCTCGTGGCTCATTGTGTCTTTAATATCTTGCTTTAGTTTCCTAGTACTAGTTAACTGGTCAGATTTTTTTCCTAAGCACTCATGTTTGTCCAGATGAGAGAAACCAAGGAAAAGAAAATAATAGAATTAGCAGACCTTTGCCTCCTWTGTATGTTAGGAAGTGGTGGAATTCACGTTAAAATTGAGGGTGAATGTTCAGGGGTGGGGAACATTTAAAAATACATTAAATGTAAGAGAAAAAACTCAATGCAGTTTTCTGGCATTATTGTCATRTTACTTTCAAAGCATACATGGAAACTGGAACTCAAACAATGTCATCGTCTTTTGCAGGGTAAGGTTTCGTATTGACTTCCCCATTTGAAAAAAAGAATTGTATATGGGTTATCATGACCCAGATTAAAGCTTTGACTTCATGTTTCTGTAATGAACCTGTCAACCTTTCTTTAGAAATACCTGTGATTGTGCCATATAATGCATCTTATATTGATCAAAATTAATTGTGATCAGTAAAGATAACTCTTTAGTAAGAGTTAATGTTCTGTGCCAATAATAACACCTTCCAGGAAAACAGAAATTAGTATAGATAAAATGGTTCTCTATGAGGTACTACTAATTTGATTTATCAGTTTAATTTGTTGCTACTTCAGTTTCATATCCTTTGTTTGATGAATTTTTCCCATCAATACRCATAATCTTTAAATGCCATTTAATGTCTAATTTAGGATCCTTCAGAATATTTTAATCTCATCAATTTAATTAATTAATGATAAATTATTAAAATCTTGTTAATTAAGAATTGTAATGAAAAAGTACMGTGGTGTGATATATCATGCTCATAAGAGTATCTCCTTGGGATCAGTGGAATACACGTGTCCATACTATAAATTTTGTGGCTATGAGTTAAGTAATTTGGAATAAAAAARCAGTAAAGTTCTAATGGTATTGTTTTTTCTCAAGAGGTAAACATGTTTGCACGATAAATTGTGATTACAGTRGAGGACTTTTTATTTTTTTTTCAGTTTCTGCAAATTTGTGTTGTGTTTTGCTCTCATCTTTCTGACATATCAAGCATCACTAGATTTTCTATCTTGTCAAGGATGTATTTGACATCACATTACCGTGAGTGGTTCCCTTACCTAATTGTCCTCAGCGTTTTCAAGCCACACTTCAAGAAGGGCTGTACTGTGAATTACTATTGGAGAGCATAATGCTTTTRTCTCAATGAATTTGAGGGGTTCTCAAAACACATTTTGATAAACACAAAGCTCTAAGCTGCACTTTGTACTTTAGTAGCTCTCTAAATTTATGCTGTGTCAGTCTTGTTTAATGTTTACCAAAATACGCCAATAGATGTGAAATTAAGCAAGACGGACTACTGCATACTATTATTTATATCTTTCTTGTCACATGAATCTTCATATTCTTCAAGCAAAGATTGATATAAGTAGTACTGGTACACCAACATATCATCAGGCATGTATTTTGATATTACTGTTATTCACAAAAACAATCTGTTTTGGAGAACCATTACTGAATTCCAGTTCAGAGGTATTTAATAAGCACATATCCCAGAAAATAAATATCTAGATGTAGACAAGATTAATTTTAAAAAAGTATTTACTATTGATGTTTATGGCAGCCAGTATGTGCCATAAAATATGATAACTAGAATCAGCTGAATATAAACTTAATAATCTTCTTATGTAACATTTTTGTTTATAAAAGAAGATTTAGTAACTGAAATGAATAAATGMAAATAAATAAGCTGAAAATGATGCATTTTTAGAATTAAGCTCTAACATTTACAGCTAATTAGTCTGCTATTAATCTTTCAAATGCTGCTTATTCATTGCACAATGAAAGGCGTGTGGTGGGATGAGGGGAAAATGTGTGTGGATTACAACAGCTGCAGTACATGCCATGAAGTGGGAAAAGCRGCACAGGAAAAGCCTGATTTCACACCTGATAACAGAAGTGCAGTTGCAAGACTGATATTCCTGCTGGGAAAGGCAGGACCTGGAAGCTGAACTTGTGTTCTGTCTGTATTTGCAGGGGGCAGCTGCTCTCCCCTGCTTGGAGGATCCCAGCAAGATCCTGGCCACATCTCGCCCTGGCATGGGGCCACATCCCTCACTGAGATCCTGCCAGCAGTAGAGAGCAGTCATTCTCCCTAAAGCAGGACCCTATAGAACACCAATGGACCACCAAACACTGATCCTTCTCAAGGACTCCACAGACAGGAGGATCAGCCTTGGGGGATCCAGGAAAAAGTGAGATTTGCTGGTTGTTAGGATCATCTTCAATAAGCTGTACAAAAAGAGGGTTTGGGGACAGGGGAAGGAAAGAGGGAATAAATTTAACAATGGCCTTGGGGCATAATATAATTCTAATTTAGATCAAGTGAGAAATAAATTATTAGATTCAAAATTTGCTGTATTTTGAAATAGAACAAGTGCTATGATTAAAATTTTGCAAAAATGTACTTGTATGGTCAGATGCTCTAATACCTTTGCCATACTGAACAACATTTTAACAGCAGAATTTGGAAACAACTCAGGGAAAGTAAACATGGAATAATCTGTTTCCCAGTAACTTGGGTCTGGGTTACTTTCCAGTCTTTTGAATGCCCTGTGAATTGTTTCTCTTTAATAATGAGAACATTGTTACTACTGTGCACAAATGCACAGCATTTTGTGTAATGACTTATACAAAAGATTTYAAACTATGGCTATATAATAGGGTTTTACTCAAAATATATTTTAATATTGATATTGAATGTGCATCCCATCAGCAGTTAAAAAAGAAWAAGAAAGAAAAGAAGCTATAGCATCTTTTAATAATATGAATTTGAATTAAGTAGAAGAAAGAAAGATAGTGTATGGTGAACATATTCATACTTCAGCTGTTTTAGGGATACACATGAATAGCCTTGCCAAATTTCAAGGGAATTCTAGTAACATGCTAGAAAAAATCCATAGTAGAGAAGAGACCTTTGAGACACTTGGGATCAAAGGGATCAGCAATGCACTGAACATATATTTTTCTTGCAGACAAAAGGACAAAATAAGTTAGTTTTGCCACGTATTTTAGCTTTCACTGCCTCCAGAATGAGAAATCTTTCTTCCTTGTTTTACATCAGAAMGAAAATATTCCGTATTTCCTTCCTTTCTCTTGTACACACACATCCCCTGCCAGTTRCTTTTTTTTTCATGTCATACATCTGTGGTGGTTTTACCCCAGGCAGCAGCTGTGCACACAATTGCTCTTCCACTCCCATCCCCAGCAAGATGGGTGGAGAAAACAGGAAGTGTAAATGTGAGGAAACTCATGGATTGAGACAAAAGCAGTTTAACAGATGAAAAGAAGAGAGGGGTGGAAGAAAAAAAACCAAAGCCAAACAGAGAG
>NW_026623385.1:206718-219107 GCF_030028575.1 Malurus melanocephalus | reverse complement strand
AAAGAGGAGAAGCAAATGAAATTACTTACCACACGCAAATCCCAACTTGGCTAGTGTATGATTAGCCATCACCCTCATCCCCTGCTCTTTGCTGTCTACCCCATTTTTTACTGTCAGTTGCAAGGTTTTACACTATTGAGTACCTTACAGTTACTACAGCTTTACCTCATCCCAGTCARGCCCAGCACAGGGTGAACACCCCTGGCCAATCTGTGAGGCAGCAGGGGTTACAGCTTCTCTGTGTCATTTCACATCACAATAAATGAACCATTTAATGATTTTCAGGATGCTTCTAGAATGGCAAGCATGAATACAACGTTCAAGAATTAGTCCTAGTAGATTTATTTATATATGCAGCAATAACATACTTGATATTACGGTTTCTAGGCAACAAACACAAAAATTAAAAGGTACATTGGAACCATCTATGAAACAGTTTTTTTTCATTTTGTTATCCAGTATTGGTTATTTATTTTAGTCTTACTCTTAAAATTRCATCGGTCAAGTAGAAAATGCACCATCTATATTTAAGTAATGAAGTAAAATTATGTGAATTAGTTTCCATAATGTTGGTAAAAGCTCAAAGTTGCCTTCAGTAACCACAGTATCTTGTACATTGCAGGGAGGCAGATGCCAAAATAAAGTTACCAAATCTCCAGAGTGCATCAACAGCAGCTCCCCCTGAATGAGAAGCAGCTCTCAGTGTGGTGCARCACATTGGTGGAGAAAGAATTTCAAAACTTGCTCCCCAAATTCCATACATGTACATTGGGTTCATTACACATATATCTACTCATGAATGAGCTTTCAATCAGGGTCTAAGCTATTCCCCTTAATAAATTCTGGACTTAATAAATAACTCTATGAAATTCTAGAGCTTCTCCCACACAGGTATTCAGATTAGATGCTCTAATAATTCTTCATATTTTAAAGAGGATTCCAGRCATAAGCTATGCCATTACAATTGCTTGCTCTGAACTCAACCCCCTTCACATTCCATCAGCAAAACGCAGATCATAATAACATCTTCACCCGTTTYTGCAGATCAACCCACCATTTTATTTGCTTTTGAGCAGATATATAGAGGAAAAGTTTTGTACTGATACCGCTTAGTGAACGTGCAACTACAACATATTGAACATTGTCAGTAAGCATCACAAGAAGGAAGTGAATCCAATTAATCCCTGTTTTGGTAGAAGCTTATTACGTTTCAGAAAGGAGCTTTCTATTTCTGATTGACCCCTAAATGCTTTTAAACAAACTAACTGAAACATATTAGAACAGCATTAGCAATTTTTCACAGAAACWTTTTTTCCCAGATAGAGACATACCAGAATGTGTCATTAGTTGCACTGATTAAAAGGCTAAACTAATGCCTACAGTTAAAACAACTCCCRTATTCTTTGCATTGAGATATGTCTGCATTATTTGGAATAAATAGAAAAGTAAAAATCATTAGAAACTATTTTTTTGGCCCAAATACTGCATTGTATCTCTTATAATTGGTTTTATAATTTATTTTTTAATTTTGCTTTAGCYATTAATAAATATTTTAAATGTACCAATATGTCTTAGTGGACTGTTTACTCATATTAAAATCTATTTTGTGTATGCAGTTGAGAAGTGAGTTTCTGTGACTGTTAGTGCCTGCTTTGTATTTGAAGTCTTCTTCRGAGATTCCCAGTTCTAGTTCTCATCACTGGTTTGATGATCTAAGCCTCATTTCTCTGTAAATTATCCATAAACAATGAAGCTGCTTGAGGATTCTGTCCCCCAGAACATGAAAACARCATTTTTAAATGGCCGAAAACAGAGAGTCCTTCTGTCAACACATCTGTCTTCATCAGCCTTTTTGTCTTGCTACAGGGCCCAGATTTCCCCCACCAACAAAGAATAAATAATGCCTGCTGAATGAATTATCAAAACTTAGTTCCATGGCTGTCATATATGTGCTTCCTCAGTRGTCATATTAATACCAGTAAGGATGTAGAATACATTTGATTTGATTTGTTGTTTGTTCATCAGTGTTGCAAGATTTCAGGCTCTGTTTTCTAAAACTGGCTTCCTTTCAAAGCTAAAGAAGGCAGTACAAAGAACAATYGTCCTCTCAATGTTCTGTTAAGCTCCTGAGTAACAAAACATCTGTTGTGACACCTTGGGAGGAGTGACCTGGAGCAGTAAAGCATGAGCTCTTTCTGTTGCTGAAGGCTGTGCTGTGACAGCTGTTCCAAAATAACATACCCTTGCTCTTTTACCCTGCCGTGAGAGCACTTCAAGCACAAATGCCTTCCTGACCTTCTAAATGGCAATGATGTGTAGCCACCCAACCATATGTTGGCTAGAATATCTTTAATCAAGAGTATAGAGTTTAAATTTGAAGATACATGCCTATAGTCACAACTGTCTCAGGATCTCAATCCATTTCGTATTTCTTTAATCAACCAAATCTTTGGCCAACAAACGATGTTGGGTTTGGGGAATTTTGGCGTGGTGGTGTCAGAGGTGCTTCACAATAATTTCAGATTGCAGATTTATTTGTAGGAAAATAATTTTTCAGTAACTTCTAAAGTCCAAAGAATGTGCAGATGGAGGTCATACCAGTGATAACAAAGTGTATTCCTGCTATGCAGCATCCTGAGCTTTTATTAATCTATGTGAGACACCCCTATGAACATGAAATTAATCTTTTAGCCTGGCCCATGCTCTCTGCCTGCCTTTCTCCTGGAGGAAAGAGTGTATGTGCACGTACAAGTCTGAKCCTGACATGCAAGCCAGAAGCAGCAAGAATGCAGATCCATTCTGCGAACAGCCAAGTCCTCCTGGGTTCTTCAATTTACACACTCCCATGGTGTGCCAAATAGAGTCTCCTCACATGAGGGCACATTGTCAGCAGGGATAAAGCTGTGTTTAACTCTACTGTCTTCAAAAACATTGCTTTTTCACATTTTAAAAAACGGAAGAAAGCTTATCTAGCTTTAGTTCATATCTATGTATGGTGCTCTGTTCCTCAGATAGACGCTTTTCATCACAAAGGGCCCGTCCTCAGCTTTTCTTTACCAAAGGTTCTGTACCACAACAACATTTTCCTGTTTCTAGAAAGGTCTTTTCAGACACAACAGAGTTTTGGTTTATYTTTAAAAATTGAGGGAGGCTGGAAATGTTTTTGGGGGTGAACATGTTATGAAAATGCTTGTTCTTGCTCAGGGTCGTAGCAGTAGCCACAGGTAAGTAAGTATTTTAAAACAACAGCAATCTTTCACTTTTAGTGTCCATTGGAATAACTCATACAGGAATATCAGTGGGACAGACACATTGCTCTGTCTTGGTTTGAAAGACAGGTGTTTGCCAATGAAGGCAGGGACCTTGGAGTGGTGAATATGACCCCCCCTTCCCTCCAAATTATTRTAAGTCTGAAATCACRGGCCTTTCAGGCAAAGATATGGGGAAAAGGGAATAACAATTTTTACTAATATGTATAACAAGGTAAAAAAACAATGATAGCAACAACCAACCCAGCCACAAACCCAATGACAGCCTTACAGAGACACAGCCTCCCCTTTGGTGCAGTTACAGTCCCAGCCGGCAGGGGCGCTGTTGGCTCCCGGCCRGGCAGGGCGGGTGCGATGATTCCTYCGAGCCTGCAGGGGGCGCTGTGGYGCGGGGTCCCGGCTGGTTCAGATCTCCYGCGGGGCCAATGGCGGATACAGAACGGCAGAGAGGGATGGAGAAAAGTTCCTTTATGAACTCTCAGAGAAGCCAATCTTGGTGCTCTCTCTGGATAGCAAGAGGAGCTGTAGCAGGAACCTACAGGCAGGGGAGCAGAAACCACAGAGTAGCAAGAAGGAACCACRGCAGGAYGCTGGGCTCTGCAGTGGCAGCAGGCGAGCTCTCCCCCACAGGCAGCCGGTCCACCCTCCTCCCCCAAGCCAAACAGGGTGAGAAGTGACCTATCCCCAGACACAGAGTTTTTCCCTSAGCCTCCAAATTCTTGCGGGAACTCGGGAACTTGACTCTCCGCAGAAAGAAAAACCAACAGGTAGGAGGAATGGACTGGAGAAGGACTCCTGGAGAAGTCCTTCTCCCACCCCAAGGCTTGGCAACATCTTTTGTCTTCTTTGAGCACTAAGTCATTAAGGTAATGACTGGCCCATTATTGTGTCTTAGCAATAAAAATCTTGGGGAAAAAAATCCCCAAGAGGGGAAATAAAATGAGAAATCCTACCCTCCAACATGCTCCTACTCCATTATGCCAAGAAGGTAGGGCAAAGTCTCTCTTTGCATACTGTATTCTAATTCAAACTGCAATCCTGTTATTATTCTTCTCTTCTTTATGTCTTTATCACACTGACTGCAACTGAGAGAGTTATCAAGATTTGGATACTGAGAGCAGAAAGGAGCCTCATTTAGGTAGGTGAAGAGCCTCTTCTACAAGGCAAAGGTGAGTCTAACATCCGAGCCCAATCCCACACCAAACCAGAAATTTCTCTTAACCAGATCTTTAATCTCCTCACTTTTGCAGACTCTAAGCTATGTAACAGGTGTCTTTCTGTGTCAAAAAATCAGAGTAAGGAATTCTGACATCCTTATTTCCCTTGGTGTTACCGGATTGTTCAGTATATATCTACTTACGTCACCTTTCATAGGTCCGAGAAGCTGAAGACCCAGAAAGACATAAGATATCATATAAATGAATTGTGACTGCTCAAGCTAGTTTTATCTGTGAACTCACTGAATTATTCCTTGCCTTCCTCTGCAGTTCAGAGCTGCTAGGATCCTAAAAATTAAGGGACCTAAGAAAAGGCAAAATCACCCAGGTAGAGGGCAGAGACATCTGCAGTGCCCAGGCACTGTGCAGGGGGATGGCTGTTAGAAGTATTCAAACCATGCCTGAATGCAAATTACCATTTAAGGCACATGAAGAAGGAATTACTTGCAGTAAAGTGCATACTTATTTCAGCCCTGTGAGTCTGTGGACTTTTTGGCATCAGAAGGGGATCAATAGAACCCACTYATGAGCGATGTTTCCTTTAATGTTAGGAGACTTACTATTTTTCTGCCTATGTGAAGCTATTTCTGCTTCCTGAATAGCACTTTTATTCTCAAGCACAGTTCCTGCTTGTCATCATTCTTCATTGTTCTATGTRTGGAAGTGTCTGGAAACAGTACAGCTTTCCTCCTAAAAGTAGGATGAAACTGCACGCTGGGCATACCAGTACCTCTTCAATTTTTATTTTTTTCAACCAGGCTGCTGCAGAATCTGCACCTTAGCCACAGAAGAGTGGAAAATGCAGAAGGAAATAGTTATGCTGTACCCCAGGATGAGCTAACTCTGCAAGTGCAGAGACTCAGAGTCTCTCTGAACAAAGCTACAGCTATAAACTTATATATGAAATATTTCCCTTAGCACCATAGATGCAAATAATTTTAAGCTTAAGTAAAATGTTTTCAATATGTGAACAGCAATCTCATTTCTTATGCACCACTGTGTCACTACCATCTCTCTACAAATGAAACCCCARAGGTTTAGACAGACAGCGCAGACATGCAAGGTGTGAAAACAGGAGAAAATTATTGCTGGCTTGAAACAGCTAAATCAGGGGAAGGAGAGGTAACTTCTGAGAACATGGGATGGTCACTGATGCAACCCCCAGCCCCCTGGAGGCTCTAARTCCAGCCCAGAAAGGTGTCAAACCAATGACACACCTAAAGCCCTGTCTGGGTGGGAGAGCCCTGGGAGAGCAGAGCAGGTAAAAACAGTTGCACAAGCAGGCATGGGGTCACAGCCCAATGTTTCTGATTATATGGTACCTGGGATTGCATYAGAATGCAAGCAGTGAATATTAATTTTTCTCTGTTCTTTTTTTTCTCTCTCTCCTGACTTCCTCCTCTTGAAGTTTGTGTAACTTAAAATTGAAGGGCGTAGAATTTGCTAAGTTGATGCTTTATGAAATGACTTATTTTAACTGAATGTTGCTTTGAAATTTTCCTACCTTCTCCTACCTTAATGCTCTAAAATTTGCAAGTAAAGGTTTGGTGCTCAGTCTCCTGAGAAGGGTCCTCCTTGGTGCCTCCTCAGAGAATCGAAATACCTTTAGCCCCTTTTGAAAAGTTCACCGAGACAGTTCAGGGGTTTGCCTGAGGCAGCCTGCATGGCAGCAGCTTTGGTGGGAATGCAAAATGAGCTGGATCAGTATAAGCACCTCTGGAGAACTCGACTGTGAGGACTGTGAAGAACTAGGCCAGGGCTACTGAACKGCAGTTTTGCAGGACTGGGCTAACATGGCTATAGTAGCTCAGCCTCCACCTGACACCATAAGAACACTCCTTGTGGCATTGGGACATTTCAGCAGTACAAGGCAAGAAACAGAGAAGCCCACAGGCTCTCCTTGGAGCACATCTGTTTCTTTGCAGCCTCTCAGAGATTCTCCTTTGCTTCCTGCAAGGAAATATAATCCCAATATGGTATTCAGGCACCCAGTTTATTACAGCAACTTCTCTTACCCTGGTGCCTTGTGAAATCCCAGCTCATTGCAATACCGAGGATTTTTGCTTTGAGTGACTAGCCTGTCTATCATGYTGTTTCATTTTCTATACAAGCATGTATTTAGAAAGGATGGTCTCTTACTTATCTGTGTATACACTTGCCACGTGTGCCTGCAAATGGAAAAGATTTCTTTTTCATGGACACTGCTACACCACAGTGATTAGAAGCAACTTCACATACATCAGAAAACCTTTTTATTGGAATGGATCACATAAAAAAAATCAGAAGCAGAAAAAGTTCATGTATACATCAGTCAATCACTTTGCAGTCTTTGTTCTGCCAGAGATATCATGTCTACATTTCTTCTAGAAACATCCTAGTGCTGTGACATCTGGGTCAAAATTAAATTTGGGAAGACTGCTATTTGCCCTTGATCCCTCCAGAAGGAGAAAAGGGAGATCTGCATTATCTGTATTTCAAACTTTCAAAGTAAAGCTTTTTTTCTTTATTGTTTTTATGTTTCAAGATCACCTTTTTGGGAATTTTCTTTTTTCAATTTAAATTTTTTTAAAAATCAATAATCATAGGAAAATCTTTATTTTTTCAGTTCATATAGGAAAATAAAACCCTTTTCCAACTAGAGAAGCATTTAATTTATTAATCTTCAAATAGATATTTATTTTAAAATCATATAATCATTTTAGTTGGAAAAGATGTTTAAGATCATCTAAACCTGACACTGTTGCATCCACCATATGTTTATTGAGATCACAAGAACTGAGAGACAAATTAAAATTGTAAAGCCCTTTGAGATTATTACCTGAAAACCAGTACARCCCAGAAAATGTTGCTTATTAAAATGCAATTTGATAGTGGAATAGGTTAAAACCTTTAAACTAAAAACCTTTGCTAGGTGTGCCCTTAAAGCTGAAATCAGAGCTTCTATAAGAGGTTTTGCCCTCATAAGGTTACACAGCAGCATAAATGTCTTTCCATGAGACTTTAAGTCCAACCTACTGGACAGATGTAAAGTAAATACTTTTTTTTTCTCATCTTTTTTACATAAAATTAATTAACTTACAATGAGTAGGTCATCAAAGGTAGAGACAAAATATAGAAACTGGTGTGGAAACAGAAAAAGCTTCAGGAAAATATTTTCTAATTTTCCTTTGAGTTTTAATAAGTGAACTAAATGCTATATAATTTGCTTTACCTGAAGAGTTGTGCTAGAAGCCATTTATGCATATAAYATAAAGATATTTTATGAGTTTTGGAGTATGCTAATATAATCACTTCTGAACTTTACATTAATCATGAAGTAAAAGTGCTACAAAATGTTTCAATGAAAATACTTTCTTAAAGCATTTCTTTTTTCACCCATTTGTTTTCTATTTTTTAAATGGGTCACTTGCCCTCAGTCAACCAGCATAACTATAGAAATTATAGGCCATGGCATCTGTGGGCTACAGAATACTGTATTAGCAGGCATAATTAAAACCATATAGAGGGTTAGACGTGTACAGAAGAGAAATCAGATGTGTGTTTTTAAAAGAAAATCAGTTGGGTTTTTTTTTCCATATCATCTTATTTGATGACATTTATCATTTCTCACAAAGGGATCAGGGTAAACATTTCTTAAAGTTCTTTAGGTAAAAAGTTGAACCTCTCTGCATTGTCACTTTGCATATCACATTGTCCAATACAAAAATTTTGAATAAATATTGATCAATATTGATGCAATAGATAGTTCACATAACAAGAAACCAGACTGTCTATTTGCATAACATTATTTGATTTTCACTTCAGTAAAGGATTATAGAGTTCCAGGCCTCTTGAAGAAATTTTGGAAAACAGCTGCTTTCAAAACTGGCAGATGAAAAGCAATACATTCACTCCCTTAATTAGTCTCAGAATGACAAAAAACCTGTGAGACCTTTGTCCATAGGTGTCTCGGTTTCGAGACAATGTTTTCAGAGAAAAACGTTACAGAGAAACGTTTCCTCTGAAATGAAAATAAATTTGATAATTTTTTCCCCACCAATAAGAAATAGATGCTGGGCAAAAAAAAGTGRAGAGAAAAAAGGTAGTTTATTAACAAAACACAGTGCCCACAGGACACAGATAAAGAGTAACCGTTAGATATTCAAACAGCCCAGGAGCACAGCTGCCCCCTCCGGCTCGCCACGTGACGCAGACAAAATGGYGACTCCTGTCCCCGGGAAAAGAAACGAAAAGAAAAACCCACGTGGCCGTTCCCATAACAGTGGCAAAAAGAAAAACCCAAAAACCTGTATTACAGTCCTTTCTTCCCTGTGGATGGATCAGAGGGCTGGGTGTGTTTCTGTTGCCGGCTTGGTTCGCTTCCGGAATCCCGGGCAAGATGGAGCCGCACAGCTTTTCTCCCGGCGGGATTGCTCCAGGAGCAGAATCGCAAGAGCCGCAGAGAGAGTCTGTCCGCAGAAAGCTGCCGAAGCTAACAAACCCGAGCTAGCTAAAACGGCAACACTCTAACTCCGCTGCACACAACRAGCAAGGACTCCCGCGGCGCCGAGCACAGCGCCGGCCTTTTAAACTGCCCGYGTCACCTTCCCAGCAGCCCYYGCTCCTTCTTCCGCGTTGCATTTAAAGGTACAAACAYCTTTTTGGGCRTACATGCCAACGGAAAAGGAATACAGAACAGAATTGACACAATCAACCCAAGACAATAGGTTTGATTGAAGAGAGAAGGAAAGGGAAAGAAAGGGTGGGGAAAGAATGGGATAATAGCTTGAATACTGAGTGCATGAATTACTGAGACTAAAAAGAATGCATGTTTTGAAGGAAGCCAAAGCATTTGAGAAAAGCCCTTGTGTAAGTGTCTTAATGACTATCAATTCTTCCATAGGGTAGGCGGTAGCAAAAAATTGTTTTGTAAAATACAAGGATTCAGAGATTAAAGACATCAGGTGATTTAAAAAAAAAAGATTTAGGAAAAAACACAAAATCACAACCTTCCCACCCCCCAAGCAAACAAACAAAAAATTGCCCTCAAACAATCCCCCCAATATAAAACAAAACCCACAAAAACAAAGAGAAAAAACGAAACCAACAGCAAAAACAACACACTTTAAAAAACCTTCATAACCAAAAGCCAACTCACTTTCCAATTGCTCTAAGCCCTGCTAAAATTTCGAAGACAAATTTAATTTCAAAGAGAATTTCTTTGCCAAGGAGATTCTCAGTGTAAACGCTACTGATTTTGTATCAGATAGAGAAGTACTGGGTGAAGGGTTGAAGCCCACTTCTACGATCCCATCTTCTCAGGCTGATTTGCAGGACAGAGTTCTAAGTCACAAGCATAATGTGCCAAAGACCAGTACTTGTAAAAGGATCAAAGCAACCTGAACTTGAAAGGGAAGTGCACTGTTGTTGCATGATGAATAGAAGAGTACAAGATCACCTTAACAGCAGTTAGGCTTCATAGCTACTGAAGAAGGTATGGTAGTGTCATACAAGAGAGGACAATCCAAACATGAAATAAAGGCTCAGCAGGAAATGAAAAAAAAAAAATGGGTTCAGAGATTCTGGCAGAAATTCTTGATAAAATGTAGCAAAAAAAAAAAAAAAATAAAAAAGGGTTTGACAGAATAAAAACCTGAGAGAATCCTTTCATTTGCCCTTTTTATTGTGAGGATTTAAAGAATGCACTTACATGTCTCAAAATACTGTCCCCATAAGATACTCTACTCACAATTTTCAAAGAATTTATATCATCCAAACTTCAAGTATGCATATCTAAACTCAGAAAAAAAAGATGGGAAGTTATTGCTTCAAAGGCACAAATCCATAGGAAATGTACAGATATGTATGGAYGAGGTCAATAGTTCATCTGGTCTAGCTCCCTGTCTCCAGGCTTGGAATTACTAGATTACTCAATGGAACTGCCAGGAAAAGAAACCAGGGAAAGACAGGTCTTCTACCTACACKTAAAAGTATTATAGCAACTTTGAAAAGTCAGAGTGTCAGGGTTGGCATAATGAGCAAAATATTTGCAGATCYTCCAAAAACCTTTGCTTGAGTGTCTCTTTTTACTTGCATTGCTAATTCTGGATATCCTTGCTCGGTGAATATTTTCTCCTTACTGGAAGGACACCGTGTACCTTCTCTTCACATTAGAAGTCATTGGTATAAAGTGTGAGAACCATGCATGAGCCTGTTGCTCCCATACTTTAGCAGAATGCTGAAATACTGGTCTATATATGTCTTTTTTGTTYTCCTAGACAGGTGTGTATCTATTCCCCTACTTTCTCTGCAGCCAGCATCAGACTATAGAGTCATTATTAGTACTCATCCTAGACAAAATGAAACAAATCTTATAAATTAGAGCAGAAACAAATTTAGCACAGGTCTGTGTGGACAGAACATCCAAACGCCTACATCCATCTTCTACTCCATGTATCACCTCCACAACATTTGACCTGATGACATACTTATTAATTCAACCTCTGCATCTGCTGCTCAGTTAAACAAATCTTTATTTTGCTTGACAATGCTATTTGAAAATAATCTAAAAAAAATTCTAATTACTTTATAAAAGAAAAGACATGCTATCAAGAGTATTGTGCATGTGATTATTGCAACTGTCTTAAGGAAAGAGTTTTATATATTMGCATCATGTTTTTAGTCAAAGATTACTCCCTTGGAAAGCTTTAGAAGAACAAGAAAATATCCTTTAAAATAAGGAGTCTTGCCTCAAAATAAAGGGGAGAAAAATGTTTAATGCTTCCCATGGAAGATACATCTGTTTGTTGCTTTCCTTAGTGGACTACTGCTGCTATTCCTATCATTTAGGAATTCAGAGTAATAGATCACTTCACATTTAATGTGCAAAAGGTAAGGTTAATACGCTGAGTTAGAAAGTTTTTATTTGTCATTTGTAACTGTCAGGGAGTTGTACTGCTTGTATCTGCAAAATCATGTTAAAAGTATTTACTTCCAGCTAAACCCCTACAAAGGACCCACCAAATTTATGGAAAGGCAGCAAACAGTTCTGTTTCTGGTCTGTCTGCTTGAGTCTGAGTCATTATTTGGTACAACAAAGATGATGTAYTCCACTAAAAGAAAGTTTTATACCATCTCATTGCAAAGTGCTCAAACTCAACAAAGAGATCACATGGTGTCACATTCCTGGTAGATTTTATAATTCTTTTTCATGGYTTACCAATAAAGAAAGAAAGTGAGACAGTAGCTAGAGACAGTAACTTATATAATAGCAGCAGGAAGAAAAGCTAGCTCAATACTTTCAAAATTGTTTGAATGCATAAAGAACTTCGGTGCAGTGGGTGAGGACGGAACAACTGTTTTTCCTGTGACAGCAGAAAAAAATAATGTATTGCTCTCAAACTGAGACATCATCTTATATTGTCTTTATGCACAGAAATAATTCTCCAGTGCTGTCACCTCCACATCAGTCAATAAAATATTTAACTTTGCTYCACAGGACTGTTTACAACTAATGAGTTCTAAAGTATTCAAGAGGTAGTAATTAGCTGAAWGCCTACTCTCTCATTTTTAAGAACTGCACAATTACTTATTATGTATAGCAGTATATGGTCCTCTGTGAGGAAAGAATTAGAGAAGAAGAAAAGTATGATACATTAAAACCACAAAATTATAAAAGTAATGTATGCCCATAAACCCCCTGGGATTTACTGATTTTCTGTTATGTTGCAGCTCTGGTACTGTAAAATGAAARCACATGACAGGTACTGCATTAAAACGGCAGTAAACCAAGCTTTAAATATGTCTTGGGTTGATTTTTGTGCCAATTTTGTTCTGTATTCCTTTTCTGTTGGCATATACGCCCAAAAGATGTACTGTATCTTTAAGAGTAACCCGGAAGAAGCCGCGTGGGCTGCTGGGAAAG
>NW_026623385.1:190273-206633 GCF_030028575.1 Malurus melanocephalus | reverse complement strand
TTACTGATTTTCTGTTATGTTGCAGCTCTGGTACTGTAAAATGAAAACACATGACAGGTACTGCATTAAAACGGCAGTAAACCAAGCTTTAAATACTAAAAGGAATCATCTACTGCTTTTTCAGTATAACCTTTCCTTTAAAAATTCTATAGCCACCACTAGGAGTAAGATCCTGAGGGCTAGATTTAAACCATAACTTCTTAATGTAAAGAATTTGAGACATTCTAGAGTTTTTAATTCTGCAATWATCTCCAGTACATGCCTGCTGTGGAATCCTCTGGGTGATTTAGAAAATGTATACAGTGTTATCTTTTAAAGGCAAGATTGTGTCTTGTCTTCAGCGGACACTGCGGAGTAAAGAAATATGGAAGGCTTTTAATTCCTTGCTGGTTTGGTTATCTGCAAGGCATAATAYAGGATAGAAGATATGTAGAGAAATGTCTTTGGAGTCACTCCTGTTCTCCCCTTTGTGCTGGAGGGAAATAAGAAATGACACTGAGAAATATACAAAAAATTACTTTCCTTGTATTGTGTCAGATGCCAGAAATGAGTAAACATGGAGGGAGAAATCATTTGCTACTAGAAGTAATGCTCTCCCTGGAGTAAATAGGGCACTAAGTAAATGTACTGTGACTTCCATTGCTGTGTTTTTCACTGATTTGTTTCCAAGGCAGTACAGCAATATGCTACCCCTGACTAATGAGGTATTCTGAAATATCTCTCACTATGACTAAATGTGCATGTCTCAACAGCCAAAGAAAATTTCCTGAGGTTTGGTGGGGTAAGACTGAAGCGAGGGAAACATTCATGAATTCCATTTTATATTAAACCAAACAAATAGATAAATGTTGTTACAAACATTAGATGGTAGAATTTTCCCTCAATTCACATAAACTCCAYTGAAGAACACAAATCCTATGAAAAATTTATTTACTGTGTTTTTTATCTCTCTTGAATACCATAACCATGAGGATATAAACCTTACCAAATGCAGTCCTCATCACTGGAAGGGGAGTGATAGAGTGGCTTAGGGGGTACCTGGCACCCAACCCACTACAGTTTGCAAGGCATATTTAACCACCCTGAACATATATTTATCTTCAAGTATCATTGCAAATAACAGAGCTTTGATCTGTTATACTGGTCAAAGGAACATCAATTTTTCTTTAACTTTGAGGTTTTGCTGGATGTTGTTGAACTTCACTATGCTCCAGTCTAAGCAGTTCACACTAAGTGTGAATACCTGTGAGAGTACTGCTTTCAGCTGCACGGATTTGTCCTGAAGCCATTAATTTCCTCCCTGTCCTCYCCCAAGAAACATAATGATCAAAAGATATGGACACGAAGGAAACTGTAATTTTTCAAAATACTGGAATGGGAGTCAAGAGCTAAAGAAAGGTTTTGAGTTTCTACATACCAGGTATAAAAAAAATCTTATTCATTCTACTTCATGTTTTATGTGGATCTACCCCTGAATCACCTGAATTACTGAATGGACAGGATCAATCTGTCTGAATTACCAGAGATTTTCCCCTTRTATTATTAGAACAGGACAAAATCCTTATCACACTGAAGAGAACTTGCTCAGTTTCAAAGGATTGTGATTTCATTTCACAATATCTATTGGCACTTAACCCACAGCAAAATCATTATTGAAGATGCCCAGAAATAATCAGTCTCTGTTCATAATCACTAGTAAAAAGACAAAGGATAGATTCAGGAAGTACCATAGAACTATTTGTTAGCAATGTGAATAAAAATAAAGTAATKCCATTCTTTTAAAGAATCTTGCTGAGTTTTTCAATGCAGATCAATAYCAATGCAATGTAATGGCTTTCATAAAATTGTTATGGCACTACTGAAACTTCACTCCTGTCCATCACTTACAGCCTGCCCATACTAATGCCTGTCTGGACTACTTGTCATCTTCAGTACTAGTGCTAGAAACATTTCCTGGAGAGTGTAGGGCCATTTTTCTTTGTTATGCCAGCTACTACCAGGCTAGACTGCAAAACGACACGCTTCATCTTGCAAGTGATACACACTGTTGTGTGTGTTAGAGGCGTGCTCAGGTGTCCTAATGGCATCAGAGGTGAATCCTGTTCAGCATCACAGAATCACAGTGTGAGCCATAAGCAGCTTGCYAACTGCATAAACAAGAAGGAAAGAGGGCAAAATTAGGGTGTATTTCTTCTATCAGGAAATAGATGCACAGGGAGATGGAGAGATTGGACCATGGCCACATAACATCTAAGCAGCTTGGAAAAGGCTGTAAATCAAATTTTATATGCATTCAGTTTGCTGCTAGACCTGTATTTCTCATTCACTGCTTCATGAACTGCTCTTAACGTGCAAGACATTGGCAGGAAATCCACAAAATTAAGCTAAAAAGAATACACWTGTGATCACTTACACATTCCAAATTAGAATATCAAGGGAAAAATAGGGCTTAGAAAAAGGGAACATTCAAACTTTAGCATAATTTTATCATTGATGAGACTTATCCCTTCTCAGGGTTCATGTAGTCTCCTACTAAAGAGTTTTGCCTGAGCTGCTGTGCAGCATCCACGCCAAGACAATTAAAAAAAAAAAAAAAGGGGTAGGGGGGCCCTCTTCTCTTCTGTCTAATCAAATTCCTTTTAYTAGCATTATTTTGTTGCACCACAACCCACAAAAATAGAGAAATTTTATTGGCAAAGCAAAGCACCTAGCACTGGGGCATTTTTACTAAAGTGCTGATGTATGCTTTGAACTAGAGAAGGGGCCGGAAATATTACCCCAGATTCTTTTTGAAATCATGTTTAAATGAAATGTAAACAATTTGTGTTTTACATTGTATAAATTAGATTTCATATTCTAATAATTGTGAGTAATTCTAAATAATCTTGCTTTCTWTTTCACAGTTTGAGATGAACCTGCCCATGCCAGGCCCCTGTCTGGAACATTTGTGAAAACGGCAGGTGCTGCTGTGTGTCTTCGCTCAGCACTGGGGCTCCTCAGAGGATCTTTCATTGTGACAATAAAATTATCTGTGCTTGTAAGGCACAAACAGAGGACCACCACCCCAGTTTCCTCTGGGGACCAACTCACCTCTTGAGTACCCTCCCTGCTTTCTGCTGGTTGCAATCTGCAACTGCTGGCCCAGGCTGTTCCCCCATCCAGGTCTGGACCCAAATCGCCCAAGTCAGACTTGAGCATGTGGTAAAAGCTCACCAACACTCCCACAGTTGATTTTACAGGCTCTGTTCTTTCAAACAGCTGATCCTGGCTTTCCTGCAGTGAAGGAAAATATTAGTCAGACAGTATCTGCATAGACCTTAGGAAGAGTTTGGGCTTTTTTGGGGAGTAGTTGAGATCAGGCTGCAAAGTAACAGATAGATCACATTACGATAAATTAAACAAAGTGCCATTCAGGACTCCTTTAATATTGTTTACTATTTATTGTATTATGCTATAAATTATATGACATGACAATACATTCTATTATTTAGGAATTATCGKTTTTTTAGAATAGACTTCTTTAATTGTCTGTGTCTCACTTGATGCCTTGTACTTTTTTCTTCTACCTGAGGAAAAGGACTTGGGRGTGTTGGTGAAAGAAAAACTCAATAGGACCCAGAAATGAGTGCTTACTTCCCTGAAATCAACCATAATCCTTGGCTGCATCAAAAGCAATGTGAGCAGCAGGTTGAGGAGGGTGATTCTGTCCCCCTGGTCCTCTGTCAGAATACCCATCTGGGGCACTAAGTACAGCTCTGAGGAACCCAGCAAAAGAAGGACATGGATGTACTGGAGATAGACATKGAGCGGGGAGGGCGCAGAAAGAAAACCAGAGAGCTGGATCACCTCTCCTAGGAAGAGAATTGAAGCCTTTGAGCCTTGAGAAGAGAAGGCTCTGAAGAGACCTTCTAGAAGCCTCACAGTACCTGAAGGGGCTACAAGAGCTGGAGGGGAACTTTTCCCAATGGAATGTAGTGATAGAACAGAGGGTAATAACATTAAACTGAAAGAGGGTGGATTAAGAAGGGATATTAAGAAGAAATTCTTTATTCTGAGGGTGRTGAGACACTGAATTGAATGGGGAATTGAGCAACCTGATCTAGTGGAAGGTGTCCCTGCCCCTGGCAGGGGACTTGGAGGTGGATGATATTCAAGCTCCTTTCTGTGATTGTATAACAAAAACCATTCTGTCTATAACCACCTGTGTGCTGTGGGTGCATTGTTCCTGTCTCATGACAGAGAAATTCAGCCTGAAAAGGAGAGCACAGCCCTGTGGCCATTTTTCTGCAATGTTTGAGGCACCACAGCACTTCAGGAAAGTACATTTCAATGTCCTACCAAACTGAAGTCAAACACTGCTGAATATATTTTCTGAATGTTTTTTTTCCCTAAGATTGTTGCCTTCCTCCTGTATTTTTAATTTCTCTGAATAAAAAATGCAGACTGCTATTTCCATATCATACTGTTCTTTTGTGCACCAGAGATATGAAATGGTCTTTTAGCTCACTTAAATATATCTTTCTAACATATATAGGCATACTGTTTATAAGGATTTTCTTCTCACAAAGCAAAATCCATAATTGAGAAATCTATTCTCTCAGGACTTTCAAATTGTACTGTCTGTGCCTAGCCCTAGATATTTTGCACTGTTTGTAAGTTTGTCTTTCTAAGTCATGCCCAAGASACCAAATTTGTCTCCTGACACGTGCTGGATGATTGAGGTTCAAATCTTAACAGCTGCAGAAGACCATGGATATAATTGTGTTGAACCTGAGCAAAACGGGGCATCTCCCAAGAAAGTGATGCATTTCTGGAGGGATGAAGCAGATCACATAGTCAAAGCCTTCCTCATTGCACAAAAGGTAGAAAATAGCTTATTTTAGTTTATTTTTAGTTTGTTAGTCTATCTATAGGAGACTGACAGCAGCGCAAATGCTCTCATCTGACTCATTAATCAGTATTTTCTATATATTTCATATATTTCTATATATTTCATGGTTAGACTGTAACTGGCAGACAAACCAGCCAGTTGAAAATTTGCTGAACTATCTCAATCCCATATTTTAGTCATTTCCATGGGGAAACAAGAAACCCAAAACAAACAAAACAAACAAAACAAAACAAACCAAACAAAACAAAACAAAACAAAAACAAACAAGCAAACAAAAAAAACCAACAAAAAAACCCCATCCAATGAAGCAACTGCAATAACAATGACACAACAAAGCCAAGCCCAGAGTACAAAAAACAGCAAACCAACCTTATTTTTGTGGCTTTCCACTACTTTTCTACACTTGACTAATAGCACATGCTTTAATTATTTTCTGCTGACAAAATAGTATTTAAAATCAGAATATGAAAAAAGGCAGAAATTATGATGACGAATGACATCTTTAGGATGCAGTACAAATAGGAACCCMAAATGCCATTGAATCAAGATAAAAGCAAAAGTTGACCATTTTGGATGGATCGTTGATGATTATACTGTAATTTATATGTAGATCAGCTGYAATTTCAACAGTTAAATGGGTAGATGACATTTTGAGCTATTCTTATAAAATATTTAGGGAACATCTACCTCACTGAGCAGCAAGATACTGGGAGAAGAAAAACCCAGCAAACATAGTGAGCAGTTTTATCAGTCACTTAGAGAACAAATTGAAGTCTCATTTCAACTTTCCAGCTCTCATCTTTACCTAGTGAAGCTTTGCCTCATTCTAAAGTGCTATGAGCATTTCTGAAGGTTATTTGTGATTGTTCTCAATAGCCTGAGTTGTACTTCTTTAATAGGATTTTTTTTCCTCCCTTCTACTGTAGGGAAAATTTCCTAGTGTGACATAATTTTTTTCCCCTCAAGTTAAACAGTTTGAAAACCTTTATACATGAAACTTTCAACACCTACTCAATGCATATTAAGGAAAAATAAAAATATATGTATTTCAACTCTTTGCAGGGATTTTAACCCTTTGTTAACAGCAGACAATTAACAGCTAAATGCATTTTTAAAACCTTACTAWAAATACCACTCTTATATTTARGAAGCATTTTCATTTTTTTTGCTTRAGTGAGGATAACAGSCATTATTGATTTCACTAGAGATACCAAACAAATATTTTACAGAGAAATAGAGTCCATGAACCAGTGTGTCATTTATTGAGGTAAAAAGGCAGAAAGAACATCTCAAATTAACCTTAATTTCAAAACTTATCCTGAATTTCTTAGGGGTGAACAGGGAATTCTTGGGGATAGGTGTGTTAACCCTGCTCAGGGCTCCTATTTCAAATACCACAGGTTCAASAGACTGAGTAGTTCAACAGTCACAGTGGTTTAAATATTGAACAGGAGCTGTTTCTAGAAATGATCTTCTTGTCACTGTAAYACAAAATAATTATTGTAGATACATTATTTCATACCTTATGAAAATATATTTGAAATAACGTCATTCTTTGAGTATGCTTTGAGAAAATCCAAGTAGATTCTAGTCAGGAAGCAAAGCAAAATGAGAGAAAGCTACAAAAGAAAGGGATGRTTAATCTTTTCCATTATGGGAAGCACATTGCTTTTTCCAGCCAAGTTCAGTGGGAAAGTACAACTATGTTTTAGCACATTACTTACTGATATTTATTTGTCTGACTGGTTGTTTTCTTTTTCTTCTTGATGAGGTCCCATCTCAGTCTTCTTGAGCCTGACCAATCTCAGCTCCTTCAGCCTTTCCTCATGAGAGATGCTCCATCCCTTCATCACCTCTGTAACCCTCCWCTGGAGCTGCTCCRGGAGCTCCACATCTCTCTTGTCCTGAGGAGCCCAGAAATGGACACWGCACTSCARATGTGCCTCACCAGGGCTGAGCAGAGGWACAGGATCACCTCCTTCCACCTGCTGGCAATGGTCCTCAGAGTCTTTCCAGAAGATCCAGGAAAGTTCCTGCCCTTTTCTAGGCTGAAAGCAGACCTTAATTATTATATTTCCCCAAGACCACCAGGTAGGAAATCTAGAGAACAGTAATATACAGGTCATAAGAGTAGATATTACTTTACTCTCCATCACTGCTTGCTGTTTGTAAATTCCAAATGACAGAGACACTTTTGAAAGGCTTCAATGAGGAAGCAGTGTAAATAGAACACTCTGTACCCGGAAGATCTACATCTGCAGTGCAAATACTTCAGACTGAGAGTAGAGAAAAATGTGGTTATATCAGTGTACCCAAGTTACAGGTTTTCTAACATGGAGACTTAACTTTTAAYATAAAAAAAATTCTTCTTGAATACATGTATTTATTTTGATCCAAATGCACAGGGACAATCCATGAGGCCCTTTACATACAGTAAGATTCTTTGATTTGCAAACTCTTATGAGAGATAAGGAACAAAATGCTTCACCCAGTCTTCCTGCCCACAGCTTCAAACCTAACAGCTACTAGCTATTTCAGCAAGGAGSAATTGCAGGAGTATTTATTTTCATCAAGTGACCTAGCAGAGCAATAAACAAGGTTATCAAGGGGTTTTGAGACACAAGAATGTGCTGTTTACTCCAAGTAAATAGATATGCATAAATGTGCAGAGTTTCATTCCAATTTCTCTGTGGTATTTAATTGTAAAGATTGAACCCATCTYAAATTTCAAATTCTAAAACAGCTCTAGACAGTTAATATACACAATTCTTCATGCAATTTACTAATAAGACTAGAAGCAGARTACTGTGTTCAAGTTACAGTAAATTTCAAATTCTTCTTAAAATCAATAAGTTTTTTTTTACTATTTTCTCTGTTGTGCAATATAGCATTATTTGTATAAATATTAAGTACACATAAATATGACTACTTGAATTTCAAAGGTCTTGTGATGAGCCATCTGGCCATAGGTGCACTAGCAAATAGTTTCAGCTGGATTTACTCCTTTTGCTTTTATGTCTTCTCTGACCAAAACAAGAGAGAATAAAGGCAAGATTCTCACATAAGGGCCATAGGTTTTGATTAAAAACAGAGTTGAAAAGATATGTTTAAAGTCAATTTGCTTCTGACAAGAGCTCAATGCAAAGAAACAACCTGGCTAAGTCTGTTTTATTTCAATGACCTAAAATCTCAACTCTTCCTAAATATGATTTGACTCTACAATAGTTTTGACTAGCAAAAAAGAAAAAAAGGAATGAATCCTTAAAAATTTCAATGTGTCTGCAAAATTGCAGTAGGTTACCTCTGAGTCTGACCAAGATTAATAGCAGATATCATTTACATATCATGGGAAACGGGTGATGTTTTTAAAAGTGTAAGTCTAGTCAATGCTAAAAAACTATGGTATTCTGATCAAGCCTTTTGTTAAGAGACTTAATTTGATCTTGACTCTGGCTAAAACTGAGTGTGTTTAGTACCACTGAATCAGGGAGCTTTACCTGAGTTGACCAGGAAATTCTAGGCCAAGCAATTTGTCTTTAAAAAATTACTTGTTATGAAAATGTGTATTTCTATAATGAGAGTTATTTTATTTTATTTTATTGAGTTCAAATTAATTGAAATAAAMGTTTCAGCTGAAAATCAACATGTAAATCAAATTCTTAAAGACAATCACTTTTCATTTGGAAACCATGTTTAATAAAAATTATTAAAAATATTGTTGACACAAAAAATTGCAGTTTTGTGATTATCCAAGTGATATAATTTTACCTGAAGCTCACCCAAAATTCTGTCTCTGTGATTTTTTACCCTTTTTTACTTTTCACCCTGTTTTTAGGAGAGCATATAATTTATCATTTACTAAATGTTCAGGAGATAAAACTTTGTTTTCCTATCTTGTGTATTATTGAATCTTATCTGCTGGTTAATTGATTAATACTTAGACAGTGAACCAATACTCACCTGAAGTTTGATTGTGTACTGAACACATGGGGCCARCAACTGCTGCAATTCAGTTTTACGCTGTTCACAAGGCAGGTCAATTTAATATTATTTCGACCTATACTTCATGTTTCCTATTCTTTCTGGACAGAGATCTTTATGTGCTYTTCGTATCTATTATTTTCTCTCTGGATCCTTATAATTTAATTTTGCCTGTTTTCGATTTATTAACTGCTAACCTGGATGATGTATTTGCAGAGCCATGATTTTTCTCTCCCTTTTATTTCAACCTCAAAACTGTATCTATAGTCCTCATTAGAATGGTTGAGGGACATTTCTCTGCAACTGGAGTCACAAGGCATGGCACAGCTCACATCCATGAAACTGAAGCGTCTCTTCTTGCTGTCAGACTGTCAGAACTGTTGGGTGGTCATTAACCTTTGCATTCTATGACCAGAAAGTGAATAGAATAGAATAGAATAGAATAGAATAGAATAGAATAGAATAGAATAGAATAGAATAGAATAGAATAGAATAGAAAGTTAATAGAATAGAATAGAATAGAATAGAATAGAATAGAATAGAATAGAATAGAATAGAATAGAATAGAATAGAATAGAATAGAATAGAATAGAATANATTTCAGTTGCAAGGGACATACAGCAACCACCCAACCCCACTGCCTGACCACCTCAGGGTTGACATAAAGTTAAAACATGTTATTAAAGGCATTGTAAAATGCCTCTTTTAAATGCTGACAGGCTTGGGGCATTGACCACCTTTCCAGGAAACCTGCTTCAGTATTTGAGCACCCTCTCAGTAAAGAAATGCTTCCTCATACCCAGTCTGAACCTTCCCTGGAGCATCTTTGAGCCATTACCATGTTCCATCACTGCGTGCCAGGGCAAAAAGCTCAGCTATGTCTTCTTCACTTCCCTCCTCAGGAAGATGTAGAGAGCAATGAGGTCACCCCTCAGCCTCCTCYTCTCCAAACTAAGCATGCCCAGAGTCCTCAGATGCTCCTCATGAGATAGAAWTCCTTCCAGCTCTTTCACCACCTTAGTGCCCTCCTCCAGATGCATTTAAGGAATTTCACATCCCTCCTAAATTGCAGGGCCCAGAGCTGCTCAGATCCTCAAGGTGAGGCCACACCAAGACTGAATACAATGGGATAATCACTTTTGACAGCTGGTGGTGCTGTGTTTGATGCCCCCAGGGTGGGGTTTGCCCTCTGGGTGCCTGGGCACACGTGGCTGGCTCAGACTGAGCCTGCTGCACCCCCACATCCCTTTCTGCAGGGCTGCCCTCCAGCCACTCCTCCCACAGTTTGTGCTTGCCAGTACTCTATGATGTGCTCTATGATGATYTTCATCTGCTTCCCAGACACAGAATTTGGCATTTTGTCTTGTTAGATTTCATCCCATCAATGTTTGCTCAATGCTCAAATCTATCCAGAACTCTCTGCAAGGTCTCTGGTCTCCAGGAGATCCAGCAGCACCTCCTAGCTTGGTGCCAAACAGCAAACYTGCTCATGGTGATTTCAACTCCTCAGCTGAGACAATTGATAAATACACTGAACAGAATTGGCCTTAGAATCTGCCTATAATCAATATCAAATGTGCCAAGGGGAGTGCTATTAATTCCATAGAAGGAATAATCCTGAGTAAGCAGGTTCAAGACCTTATCCCTGAAGTCCCAGGTAACTCTGAGAAGATATATGTAGTAGTTCAGTAAGGAAAAAAAAAAAAAGAAAATAAAATCAAAGGACTTTTATTTGCTATACAAGTGTTCCAGAAAAAGTAAACAGGCAAGAGTTCATTCCCGAAAGCTTGTAACCCAGCAGCAATTTGGCATGTCAGTTAGTAGGATGAACACATTAGTTTTGTGGAGTCCTGAGCTGCTTCTGGGATCCTGTCACTGACCCTGAAGAGGGATGACCATAACTCCAGTGGAGGCCTTGCTCATTCCCAAGTATAAATGAGCAGATGGCGGCACCCTGAGCTTTTAATCCATGAAGATAACGCAAACAGTATAAATTTACATTGATAAGACTTTAAATTTAAAATCATGTAATTTAAAAGTAATAAGAAGAAATAAATGGGCAGTTGTAAYCTAACAGGGATACCAGACTCTAAAACCCTTAAAGTCAAAGATAAGGACCACTTTCCAACCATCACCAGCATCACTGTTCAAAGTTCCAGTGCACAAAACCAATTTTTCAAACAATAAACCCCAAAGTCATCAGAGTCTTCTGCTCTGATGCAAATTACCGTCTGTAGAAAACTCTAACTTTTACTGCTAAAGTCACTCCTAAGATGCTCACAAGTAACAGTAAAAATGTTTAACATGAGTAATTAATATTGATTTTAGCAGCAACTATTCCCTTAACTGTGCAAGAGGCAAACAGCAGCAGGACCACRTTGTTTTTCTCCTCATTGTCTGCTGACTGTAAGTAGAAATCTTAGTGTTCACCCACAGGTCTACACCCACTTGTCCCATTTCAATGAATTGTAAATGCCATAATAAAAAGAAAAGAAAAATAAGACAACAAGATTCTTGTTCACAACAAGAATTCTGTATTTCCCATGTTTCTGTCAATGGCCTTAGATACTGCACTCTTCTGATTTGSGGAACCTTCAGTTATTAAGGCAGGAAATGTAATCACTTCTACTCTATTTCCTTTGTGAAAGAAAATGCTTTCTAGAAGCATTTACATTGTAAAGGTGGTGACTTAACATTCTGGAAGTACATACCCATCACACAGGAGAAGATTCCTATCTGTACTCATGTTCTTGAACTTCCCTGAGTGCTCTAGGTGTCCTTGTCTGCATTGTGTGCATTGCAAACACTTGTGGGAATGCACTGGGAGTATCACAGAGCTCAGTATTGGATTGGAGCTTTGCCAGAAGGTGTAGGCTTGCAATTTCTGCAGCTGRAGAAATACAGAGAGCAAATGGGGTATTACAGCCCTTGCACAAATGCTCATTCTTCTCTGTGAAGGACTGTATGGAATTTACACAAAGACAAACCAGTCTGATCTGACTGTAGTAAAGGGGAATATCTGAACGATGCATTTTGTCAGGATAGTGAAATTTTTTAGAATATTTATGGCTATATTTATTTTATTCACCAACATCTCTCACTGGAATAAGATTTATGAAATTTGGAGGACATTTGCAGAGCTAAATCTTGACCTTTTGTTAAGGCTTTTCACCAGCTGCTGGTACCAGGACATGCTTCTGGAAGAAATCCTGTGGATGTACCAGCATGTGTTGTACAAGAAGGCACCCTATATCCCTGAAAGTACAAATCTGAAATCTGCAGGCTAGAAGCATGCCATTAATCATTCCAGTTTGCCCAAGATTTGTCATTAATAATTCCAATTTGGAGCTCCTCCTCTGCAATATATATACATTGAAGGTCACTTTCTGCAGAAGGATAACCACACTGACAGTCAAACTGTACAATGGTGTAAATGTAATAAGCCAAGGTGTGATCACCTTGCTTATAGGAAAAAAGAACCTAATCAAGACTGGTGATATTAATATGCATAGCTGATGCTTTTAAAGAACTGTTAGTCTCACCTGCAAGCATTTTGTTAATTTGAGTGTGTGTGGGGATTAAATATTTAATTGGCACAAAAAAATAGGTGATTCTGAAAGTATTTCGACCACTGTTAGGAAGAAAGGGAGACCCTTTTTAAGTCTTTGTCCTCAATTTTACAGAAAGGATACAGCAGTACACTGCAAAGAACAAGAAACAGATTTGTTTAAAAATTACTTCTGCATGTAAGGAAACACACCATAACARCATCCTGTGGACCCATGAATAGACATCCTTTCTTCTTCTCTCTCTTCCCTTTTCCTTTTATGGGGATTGCTTTCTCAATCCACATAAACATAGTAGTATATCATCTTAACACCAGTTTGAGGAAAGAAAGCACTGTTGCAATTTTTCAGAGATGCCAAAGAGTAAATGCGAAGGCCTGGATCACAGAGCAAGCCTGTGACTGAACTGGGTAGTGCAATATATTTTTCAGAGTTTAAGATTAGTGGTTTATTCACAAGATATTTCAGCCTCCTGTTAAAGACTTGTCGCCAACAAATGAAATGCTGTCCGCAGTTGAAAAAATATGTTTTCTTTCTTCACTTTATGCATGGCAGAAGGAGTCTTAAGAAGTTTCAGGACATGCATGAATGCTTAATAATTACAATTTAAAGAATGACATAAACCTATAAGCCATAAAGCAATACAGGGGATAAAAATTATGAAGTAAGAAGTCATATGAGCTTGGTTAAAATAYGACACATAAAATACCACATCTGCCCAACTTCTTGACAAGATCTCGACTCCTTTATAGCCATCCATTTATGCTGGACAGCAGATTCGSTTTATATTCTGGGATGGCAGAAAGCAGCTCAGGCAGCAGGCAGAGCTACACTGAGGTTGGTCCAGGCTTACCAGACCCCAGCTGGAGGGCACTGCAACACACTGCAGCTCTGGCTTATTCCAGCAACAGCTGGAATCATCCAGGACCTTGGCACTTAGGAGGCTTCACAGGAACAGAAGAGAGTCACAAACGCCTAGTACTTATTCATTGAGTGAATGCAAGAACTGGGAAAAGGTTGGTGTGTGCTAAGGTGAATTCCTGTTTGGAAAGCAGTGAGATTTGCCCAGAGACCTGTCTTGCAAGTCAAACCTTCCAGCTCCAGGAACCAGCAAAAATCAGCAAGAAGAAACCAAAGAAAATTAATATGCAGTTTGCACAGGGCAAAGAACAGTTACTGTACTTTAAAGACTTTTCATATACAAACTCAAACCTTGCCTCCATGCACCAGAAGTATTTTCAGCAACAAGGGATGTAAGAAGTACAGGAAACAAAAACGTGTCCTATTTGTGTGCTATATTAGTASCAGTCAATTTCTGTTTACTTTTTATTATATCAAAGGAGCAAGATTTGAGAAATGGTAAGACCTGCTTTCTTAACTGCYTTCAAGGTGGTGCCAAATCTCTTGGAACTCACTGCTGTAACTAAATAAAGAAAACAAATTTTGCTCTGTATAGGGAGCAGAGAACATAAGAGCATGTAAGGGAGAGAGTGAAAACCCCAGTGGTATTATTTTAAAATAATCAATTAAGTTTTCAAAGTGTCTTCCAAAAATGCAAGACAGGTCCTCCCCTATCTTTTCAGTCAGAGTATTCGTTTTTTCCTTTTGCTTATAAAAATAATCTAATTGAGACAAAACTGACCTAAAAGAAATGCCTTGGAGTGCAGGTAGAGATTAGGAGGGCTAAACCATGAGCTTCTGAGGTGTATTTTCCAGCATTAAAATTGCAAGTTTAAAACTCCTAGATTATATGTAACATAGTAGTAAATTTTAGTCCTTGTGATTTGCAGGTCTGGGATCAGATCTGTTTATCTAGGGCTTCCAAAGGATGCTCAACTTTACAAGCATGGTTTTTTTTCCTCTCCTGCTCCTGGGCTGGCAGAAGAAAATATAAATTAAATCTTGTTAATATTTATGTAATAATCAGAAATTTATTTCTAAATGYTTTTAAATTTAGATGATGTAATAACTTCCTCAGTTCCAGTACAACCCAATTCTTCAAATTTTTCTTTAATCTGACCAGTAGAGCAGGATATAGAGTTTATATGTCATCCATACAMTTTCAACAGAAAGGCCAGTTCATTTGTTCTATTAAACATGCCCAACTTGTATTTTGTAAGTCATATTATATAATTGCTTTCCCCTTCAGCCAGACTATTAATCTGTCTGCAACATCTCAGAAAACTTCAGCACAAATAAAGTGAAGAGAAACCTGTTAGCTGGGAAACAGATTACCCATTCAGTTGTAGTTTCAGCTTGATAGTTTAATTTTGAACAAAAGCTGTATTGTCTCCTCACCTCACARTTACAACTGCAGAACATGTGAAAGAAACATTCTCCAGTCTAGTTACCAAGGGAAGCAAAGGCTGTGAGGGCACACAGAGAAATGTGACTGATATGAAGCAAAACCAAAGACAAAAATGTCAGTGTGCTGGTCACTAGGACACAGTTGAAGAGTAAGGTTTTGGTTTCATGCACAGCCCCAGAGGACAAAGGTACTATGTTTGTATCATGTTTCAGTAAACACAGGCCTCCAGGGAAACAGTTCTGTTACCCAAGGAAGTAACAAGCAAGCTGTGCATCCCCTTTTCAGAGGGAAAAAGAATACTCTTTCCATTCTGACTTGCTTTCCATCTAGAATTATAGGAAAACACCTTTGTTTCAGACAGTGCTACTCTATGCCAGAAAAAGAAAATATATTCWGTCCATCCAGTGCAACTTACTATGCTACGGAGTATTTTCTCCACTTTATTTTTTCAGCCTCRATAGCCTTGTTGACATATTTAGCATGCTAATTTTTCAGAGCATAAACCCTTAAGGAAATGCAATACTGACGCAACTACAGTTACACGGCTCATAAAATATTCATACTGAACATACTGAAGTGAGCAGCAGCATTAATAGGGCAGAAATCTATATYTCTAGCTAAAGCAAAAAGGGAAGATAAAGATAACTGAGTCTTATCATGTATGGCTTGCTTTAATGACMGTACAGTATAGTTAGAGATAAAAATGCAAAATTAAAAAGTATATGTTCATATTATACAAATCAGAGAACTACCAAAAACAAAACAGATTAATATTTTTTTTTTAATGTGGCAGCAGAGGCAGTAGCAGAAGTAATACATGAAGGCAAAGTATTATTTTAAACATACAAAAAATATGTGTAGAATATGAAAATACATTTGTCACCAGGGAACTTGCTGGGCTTTATAATTCACATCCAGTAAGTTTATCAATAGAATCATAGAATGGTTTGGGTTGGAAGRGACCTTAAAGATCAGTTGGTTCCAACCACCCTCTCACACATAGGGACACCTGATGAGCTGCATAAGAAGAGAAGTATAACTCAATACCAAAATATTTATATTTTTAAGCAGCTACATAGCACAGAATAAGCACTTTTACTATCAAATACTACATTGATCAATTAATTGTAAATTGCTTATTGGAACTATTTAGAAATATCCTTATTTTCATTTTAAAGTCATTAGAAATTGCAGGGTTTAGGAGTAGAATAGGGTTTCAGTTATCTATTCAGTTTCTGGTAAGATTTAGATTTTCATTTCTGAATGAAAATTACAAACTATTCAAATGTGCAGTAATGCATGTACACAGGAGCTCAGGATAACAATTAAAATTTTTATTTGATTGTTATTGAAAGTCTGGGTTTGGATGTTGCACTTCAGGAAGGTATGGATCAACTGCAGAGAGCCAGAAGATCAGTACTGAGAAACAGCAGTGGTCTGGAAATTCTGACTCAGGAAGGCACATCAAAAACATTGAGGCAGGAGACACTGATCTGCAAATGCAGAGTTTTTAGTTATGAAGAAGAGAATGGACCCTTTTTCTTGTCATTTGTGGGAAGAACCAAGAATAGGCAGCTGAAATGCAGGAAGGGAAATTGAGGTTAGGCCCAACAA
>NW_026623385.1:187025-189150 GCF_030028575.1 Malurus melanocephalus | reverse complement strand
GAAAAAATACTTGGAAGAATTGTGGCACTAGATTTTTACATGTTTAAAGTAAATTTCAAATGAAATTTCTAATGGGAAATGGAAAATATAGTCTGTTGCCAAGAAAGCACTGTAAAATCATCTRAGAGTAGCTCAGAAAATAATTTAGTGTATTCGCAGAAAGCCGACGCTCATTCAGCTTTTACTGTCTGAATAAATCAGTCACAGGGAAATGCAGGAGGACCTTGCTGAAATGACAGCAATGTCACACAACCTCAAATTTAATTATCTTAATGCAAAACTCCTTTGATYCGACTGTTAATTGACTTCCTCTGATGATAGCAAGGTGAATAATCTTTTGTTTCGTTTTGTTWTGTTTTGYTGTTTGGTTTTYGTAGCTTTTTATTCAGTGCTTGAACGGGACAATTTTTAGCAAAACAATCTTATAAGCTTTTAAAATGCCAGTTTTAATAGAATGTCAAGTATACTCCCCTGTTGAAAGGCAGATCGGAATGCACTGTTATTGCTACATAGACAAAATCTGTATGCCAAAATTGACCTTCAATAGTCAATAAATATGTTTTTAAGATAGCAAAATATTGCTTCTCATTAGCAATATCCTCTCAGTTTGAAATGTGAGGAAGATAAACGATTGAAGAATATAATATTCTGGATCCTAGTGTTACTATGAAAGCATGAGGTGACTTTTGTTATTGTTATATTGGCTTTAAAAACWTTTTCACCTGTAAATTTTATTAGCAAATTTATGTCTTTTTCTGAAAATTCATTTACCTAGACTGACACCTCATTTAACAAATTTTTTTGTGCATTCACCTCAGAGCTATCTGTTGTTAAYGTACCTTCTTAAGCTTTGCCATTTTTCATATGAAATTTTTGAAAGAGTCTAGGAAAAATCATCCTTTTTTTAAGACACACTGACAGTAAAATCAAGTTTGTTGGCCAAAAGAAAAAAACGAGGTTTGAATATTTCTGAGTTTTCTCCTAGAATAAACCTCCCATTTAAGTTTTGTATGCTATTATTGAAAGTTTGCTTTCTTTATTAAAAATCTTGGGACACTTTCTGAATGCTGTATTACTGTTACTCCCCACGGAGATGCTCTAGGAGAATTCAAATCTCATGACCATGAGCCATCTTAGCTTATCACAGAGAATAACTGAGTTAGTCTTATGGTAGGAAGAATGAGATGACTGAGCTATTTTCCATATTTATAACATTTGTTAATGGAAGAAACCCACATAGAAGTATTTTAGCTTGTTAGTCCATTTTATCTAATTAAAAATTATTACAGCCAMCMAATGGAAATGGAAACATTTCTCATWATTAAGTCAGACCAATATTTTCAGTACTAGAACTATCTTTCTATCACTCACAACTTCATTAAAGTGTCACAATAAGACTTTTATATGAGTTATCTCTATTAGAATCACAGAACCATAGAGTCATTCAGGTCAGGGAATCTGATCTTCTAAGATCATCCAGTCCAACCATTAATCCACCACTGCCATGTTCAAAAGTAAACCATGCCCCTAAGCGCCATATACACACATTTTTTTAACATTTCTGGTTGGCAATTCTATTACTTCCCTATGCACTCTGTTCCAATGCTTGAAAACCTTTTTGGTGGAGAAATTTTTCAATTGAAACCACCCCTGGTACAACCTGGGGCCATTCCCGCTTGTCCTGTCACTTCTTACTTGGGAGAAGAGCCTGACCCCACATGGCTCCACCCTCTTTTCAGGAAATTGCAGAGTGAGAAAATCCCTCTTGAGCTTTTCTCCAGGCTAAACTTCTCGAGCTTCCTCATCAGATTTGTGCTTCAGACTCCTCCCCAGCTCCAATCCCTTCTCTGGACACTCCAGCCCCTCAATGTCTTTCTTGCAGTGAGGGGCCCAAAGCTGAACACAGGTCTTGAGCTGTGGCCTCACCAGTGCCCAGCACAGGGGGACAATCCCTGCCCTGGTCCTGCTGGCCACACTATTGATGATATAATTCCAGTATATCCCCTTTTTTTTTTGCTTAGAGTAATGGTGTTCTAGATATTAGGCTTGTTTTTACTAAACTTTGTGAAGAATTTTCATCATTTTAGAGAATGAGGCTAAGACAATGTTGTAATTTCCTTATTAA
>NW_026623385.1:152495-186910 GCF_030028575.1 Malurus melanocephalus | reverse complement strand
CCAACTTTATCAGCTACTGTATTATCTCAGGKGACAGAAATTTATATAGTGGATCAGAAAATTCAACAGTGCTGATGATCCCTATGAATGTCTCCATAATTAAGTTTCTTTTAAATAAATAAAAAAAGTAAAATAAAATAAAGCAGAAATCAAAACTGGAGAAACTTCACACATGCATGCATATACTCATAAAAATTGTATTTGAAGAATATTCTTAGGCAGGTAAAATTACAATATTTGCAGGTGGGTAAAGCCAGAATCATTACTGTAGCTGTAAATTTAATTCAGCCTCTCTTGTACATTAAAACCATAYATTTGGTGACATTTTTCCACCAAGTCCCATGAAAGTAACCTGATCATATACAAGAGATCAGGTCTAAGGATGAAACATTAAATTTAAAAAGGTCTCCAAGTACATTCTTGTGAGGAATCAGCAAACACGTACTAAGCACTGCTGGTGAAGCACAATCTAATTATATGTTCCTTATTTGCTGAGCGTTAGACTTAAGACATCTGTGGCCTGAGTTTGCAGAGCTGCTGTAAACTGTTGGCTGCACATTAAGTCAATGTGAACCATGCGGAAATATGGAAATCCTATCCAATGCTAGAGACAGACAGGATAAATCCCAAATGCTTCCAGTTACGCAGCATAAAAGCAGTAGTTCTTTAGACAATAACCTCTCTGCCTATCAGTCCCCATCTGTTTGGAAAAGATAAAAAAAAAAAACCTTTTATCATAGTGGTGTCAGAACATTGACATTACTGTTTATGAACCATTCATCTGTGAATATGATAAGCTCYATAGAAAAAATCCATGAGGAAAATCAGGTTGGCCTCTGTGGAGGTAGAGGTTGTTGAGCCAAATGCTACAAAGCCATGCTCATTAGGGCAGCATTGTGAATTCTGCATAAACCCYGTGCTACAGACAACAGGGAAAACAACAAAATTAGAATGGGATTAGAATGCATAAGCAAAATGGACAAAAATGAAGTCTAGTCTGACTCCAGCATTTCCAAAGAAATAAGTTATTTAATTTACAATGTATTAGTGTTATTCTAATGTGAATTTATTTTCTATATATCATCTGTAATGCTATACATCAGAAATGTTCCCTTTTTTGAGAATTATTTATAAAGGCAAGCTACAGTTGAAAGAAACATAATCTTATGGCTCTGCAATGCACGAGTTCTTCATGTATTTATAGAGCTAATATGAGTCTCAAGAGTCAGAGAACCAGAGAGATTCCTGATTGTTAAAAACACCTAAATTATTCTGCTATTAGATGCTGATTCTTTTAATTTCATCAACCTGAATAATTTCAATGGGTATTTCTTATTCCCTGTACTTGCATTTTTTCATTAAATTCAAGTAAATTTCATKAATTTTGCCTAAGAATAGATGTTGAAGCATCTGCCCTGCTCTTAGTGTCTAAATCAAAATAAATTATTTACGAGAGGAATAAAGGCCCAGTACAGACCAAGTTGAATAGCCGTATACTTGTCTCAAAGAATATTTACTCTGATTTTAGGCTTTGGTATTTTCTTTCATATTTATGTGCATTTTATGAATAAGATGTGTGAAGAACTAACATAATACAGATTATCCTGTCTAGCAAGACAAAATTTGCTACAGAATCTTCAGCTCAACAGAGAACGCSCAATATAATTTTGGTAGAAGAGTTTGGTTCCTTCTTCCCTGTTTTTGTTCTCTTTTTTGTTCTGTGATATTTCATCAAGAGTGGTACAGCAAAAACAGGTTAAGGATATTCAGCAGTCCCAAGGGCAAGGATCAGGCATTTGCAAAGAAGTGTGGGTTTTTATGTTATCACATAGGTTTTAGTGTCCCGGAGAGTGTGTACTAAAAAAAAAAAAAAAAAAAAAAAAATCAAACAAAAAAAAGCTCATTTACAGCTACTGAATACTCAGAAACAGTATGAAGTTGGAGAGACATAATCTATGTTCATCAAAATGCATCTGTAAATCATGCATATAATCAAACAACATGAGCTCTGCTGTCTGGTGCCCTTATCAAAGGAATACTCCTTGTGAATCTGAAATACATAATTCCCACAATAGCTTTTCTAGTTAAACAAACCACTTAACATTTTTAACAGAGTACTTGCATTGTGCTCTAAATCTTAGGAGCGTAAAAGATATCTGGTGCTTTTTATGATTCTTGTGGGGAGCAGTTATCTGGTGTGTATATGTTTTAATGCAGCTTTTGCAAATGAGATTCACTAAATCACTTTGTTTCAGTATTTTAACACAATGACAAATTTTCTGTGTGTTTTAAATTAWCAGCAGCAGGCAGTGGTTGTGGAAATTCCTAACCTAGCTTGAAGTGTTCCAGGGTGCAGGAATGATCCCTTCTTTTGGCTCATTCAAAATTCCTTTTCAGTATCCTAAAATGTGTTAGAAGTAGACTGAAATGGACTGATAAATCACTATCCCTCTCACCCTCACTTCTGCTTCTTCTTCTGTTCTCCTTTCAGATACTGCCACTGTTGGATTTTCTCAAAATTCAAATGGAATTTATTGCAGGAACGGGTCATGACTTCCTGCAAAAATCCAATTCCCTTCTTCCCCTAAAAATTGTAATAGAAAATATACTAAGAAAAGGAAAGAAAATGTCTTTGCCATACATTCCTTCCATACACCAGCAGTGTTGGGGTTTAAGTTCRATTTTTCCTGGTCAATGCACCAAAAATGTGGTGATTTAAACTTGGCCAAAAGCCATAGCACTCACGACATTCCCCCCTGCCCCACTGGAGAAGGCAGAGGAGAGAGCAAAAGCCCAACTAACACCAAAATTTATGGCTTTTAGATAAGATAATATAATTGCGAGAAAGATACATATATGCTCCAGAAAATGGTCAGACAGGCTGAATAACTTAAGTTGCAACATAGATTTATTGCTAAGGAATACTAAAAAACTACTGCACTGGGGAGGGGAAACAGAGATAGGGAAAAATTTACAAGGAGAAGAAATAAAAACGGACATTTTAAGACACCTGTTATTGTTTCTGGGAACCTGTCTCTCTCAGGTCATCCCTCCCCACCCTTCCATGCCTTCCCGGGTGCGAGGGGGCAGGGATGAAATTTTTAACAAAGATCAGACTACTCATTGCAGTTATCGTCCAGCACCATAAGAGGAGGGTCCTTACAGCTCCAAGCTGTGGAAGTTCTTTTCCCAAGAAACAGTCAGTGCATAACTGCTGGTGGCATAGGATTCTTCTTCTTTACCTCGTGGGAGAAAAGAAAACAGTCCTCCAAGGCTGGCTGCTTCATTCCAGGAGCAGGGCCATTCTTTCCAATCTCCTGTCAGAACACAGGAGGTGATGCTTTCTTCTTAGCATCAACTTGCTTCAGATGGGGGGAAGGGGGGGGGACGGGACGGGACGGGACGGGACGGGACGGTGCGGCCAAGCCTCTTCCCCCTTTTTGGCTTATGATCAGTCCAGTCCCCAAAGGCCAGGATTCTTTTATCTCGAGTGCAGGGCCTCTCTTTTCTATACAGGTCTCCCATTGAAGAAATAGTCCTTTCAAGAACAGCTTGTTTTCTCCATGTTCAAGCACCACAGCAGCAGCACATGTCTTCTTCCTACTGTGATTTTGGGTGTCCATTTTTTTACTTACATCTCCTCACCCTCCTCCTCTGTCCTTCCCCCAGTACAGGGGATGATACTAACAACCTGAAAAGTAATGGCGGCCACCCCTATCTTGTTTTGAATTCTTCTTAAGTACAAGACCATATGTCATCACAGAGGTGTAACTAGCATGTGCAATTGGCCCAGGCCTGACCAGCAGGCTGTCCATCAACCTCAGAGCCACAATGGATTGGATCTAAAATGCAGGGAGCAGAGATCCTTTTGCTGGAGAAGAAGGAGAAAACTTCTAGAACTTTCTCATAGGAGCCATCTTTGTGGTTTCTTGGTCCCATCCTACACCACCAAATAACCAGACCAAGCAGAACCAGGACAAGCAGTAACCCAAATTTCAAAGAAATTTATTTAAATTGGTTAAGATGATGTGGGGCCATACATCCATATCTGGGTGATAACAAAATTCTTTTGAGCTCACAGTGAAGACAGAAGAAAAGAGGGTAGAAGCTCAGAAACACCTCAGCCAGGGCTGGACCTCAGAGCAATGGTCAAGTTCCTGTTTGCTCAAAAAACTGAATATATATTCCCAGTTGAGATATGACAGAGCAACAGTTGGACCCAAAATTCAAGATATCACTGCTGGTTTCTTACCCCAGTGAGTTGCATCTCTTCTACCACAGAGCCTGAGATCAATTTTCAATAGAATTATATAGCATAGGAAAGCTTGAGCTCTTTGAAAGGTCAGTTCTAAAATCAGTTAATCTTACATGTAGAAAAGGTCAACATGAACAAACCAGAAACAATAAAATCCAATCCCATTAAGTGAAGAAATTTAATAGAAAAAGGAATCTAAACACATGTTTCTTCATACTGTAAAACAAGAAACTATGCCCTGTGCTTTAAAACAATGAAGCATGACGGGTCAATTTTAGTGCAGCAGCGGTACTACAGAACACAGCTGCTACACAGAATTCAGTCTTAATCAAGTAATAAAGAGCAGAACTTCCTGGCTACAACTCAYTGTGCTGATGATTTGGGCACTAAAAAACTTAAAATAAAATGAAAGAGATAGACAATTTATGTTCAGTAAGGCAAAGGACACACCTGCCATTTCTTCATTTATTGTAAATATACTAGGAGTTAATTGAGTCAGCCAAAGTTTCCAACAGCATGAAAATAATATGCACTATAGTTACAAAATACTGTAGAACATAGAATTAGAATCAAAGAAAGGTGAGATAAATCTGCATCTTTTATTCAACTTTCCTGCTAAAGTTGAATAAATAATTCAGCTAATAAACAGCTGTTGCACAATTTCAATAGCTTAGTTCAGTTTAATTTTATGTCTGGATAGAGAGAAACTTAATCTACTTTCCTGAGACTGTAATGCACTCCCTTACAAACTGATGAGAACCTTACTTTGACATTCAGCCCATATCTCAGAATAAAATGAAGAAGCCTTGTCTTGCAAGGCTTTCCTTCATCTACCCTTGATGCACTCTGACTGTTTATCCTAAGRCAAAAAGGCCATCCATATGGATATTTCTAAAAGTAAGGGAAAAGGAAACAAAAGAAAAGTCTTGATTCCAGAAAATCTACTATATCAAATATTTTAGTATTTTGATTTTCAGTGAAATCATAACTTTTGACTTGGAAGGCAATACTTTGTGGTAAATGGGGCCCCATTATGCTATTTCACTGAAGAGATGTTTAASAACCAAAATAAAGTGATTTTGTTGAATTACGTATAAATCAGGGATAGACCTTAATCCAACCTAATACTCTCCGTATGCATTAACTTGAGTGGAGCTCAGATGTGTTATGGTCTGAGGATTTGGACCATTAAGTTCAATACAGTCTTTTGTATGGGGCAATCAACACTGATGAAACATTATCATTTGTATATATGAATGTCTCTGAATGTGTTTACTGGACTTTCCTTGGTCCCTTTTCATGATTTTGCCCTGTGAAAGGAGCAATTTTAGATTAAAATGTACAACAGTGATGCACTTGTATTTGCTCATGCTGTCAGCAATATTTTGACAACTTAAGTTTCTGGATAAAGCTCATAAGTATGTGARGATCATTACAATCCTTTTTGGATAATGGCCAGTCTCAAGTCCAGACATTAAATTTGTGCAACACATCAGTCTGGGAATATTGCAGAGAGATCTTCTAGAGAGATCACAAAAGTAGTATTTGTAATTTAAGATTCCTAGAAAACCTGAGAACAAAATAAAWTTTTCAACCAGTTAGAATTTAGGGCCTGAATAAACAGTTATAGAGGATCAGTATCTCAGGGCTGAAGCTTCCGGATCTCTTGGCATCTCTTAGATCAAGTGGTGAAGATAAGTCTATGAGCTACGGACCCACTCACAATCCTTTTCTACTTTAATTTATTGAGTATTCCCATTCCATATAACTTTTCCCACTCACATAGGTAAATTCGACACATCACACATGTGGAAATAAGTCAACTAGATAAAAATAAAACACTTGCWGCTGTGTCACATATCTGTCTTACTTGAACATCTCAGCAGAATTCAAGTGTCTTTGGCCAGGTGTCTTATGGGGCTGGCATGACAGAGAACTTTCTGACTGGGCCTATAAATCAACTATTGCTGTCTACAACATAGTGTAAGGAAAGGGCTAGATGTAAACTTCAYGGGAATAATGCTTCCTTGATAAAGCTGTTTGTTTTCCAGAGGTTTTGGCAATATCACATTACATAATTATTCATTCTTGTTTCTGAAGCACACCATGTAACATAAGCAATGTAACACAGTTTGTGTAGTCTAAAATGCGTTACAACAGCAAAAAAAAAGCAGTACCACCTGCTCAATAATGCAGGACCAGTAGCCACAAGGATTTCAGAAAGACCACTTGATACAGATGAGCATAGCAAAAACACAAGTTTTTCCATATAGGAGAGTTATGGTGGAAAAATATCCAGTCAATGATTGAAGCTTCTGGTCTCCAATACAATCTACTTGCAGCAGCAACAACCATGAACAGTAATTTCCAGTTACCTAAGAATTATCATCATGGATCAGTTAAACCATTTCAAGTCGTGTTTTCATGTTTAGTGGGATACAAGTGGATTCACTTGGAAAAAAAGAAGCAAATGGTAAGAGGATGGACCAGGCTCTGCTCAGTGATGCCCAGCAATGGGATAAGGGGCAATAGGCACAAGCAGATGCACAGGAATTTCCAGCTGAACATGAGGAAGAACTTCTGTCCTGTGCAGTGACCAGGAACAGGAACAGATCACCCAGAGATGGTGTGGAGTCTCCCTCACTGGAGAWATTCCAGAATCTCCTGGATGTGATCCTGTGCCATGTGTTTGGGGATGACCCCTGAGCAGGGTGGTGGCATCAGGTGACGCACTTGTGGTCCCTTTCAACCTAACCCATTCTGGAATTCTGTGAAAATGCACAATTTCTCTCTAAAAWTTAGATAAGGGCAGCTTTTCCTTGCTTTCAAAATACTGATAATCTCCTTAGTTAGAAACATTTGACATTACTCCTAAATTACCACATCAAAAATATTAATTAATTAGCATTTGACTTATTGGGTCCTTAAGTTATGATCTACCTGAAATATTGCTTTTGAGCATATCACCACCTTTTTTTTGTTATCAGCTCTCTCACATCTGTCAAAAATGTCCAGCCATCTCTCTTAAATCTATAATTAGAAAACAATGCATATCATCTCAAAATATTCCACYAGTTGTTACAACAGGACTGCTTTCAGTGTCTACTGTATTCTTTTGCAAATAGCAATGCCTTAGAAAATTATACTTCCAAAAATTAAAATTGAAATTTGTATTTTCATAGTTTTCAGTAGTGATGGTGCAATTCATATGCATATTACACTAGAATTTATGGGCAACTAAAGCAGTTTAAAGCAGTTGCTCTAGTAACAAAGTTYATGACCCAAGGGAGACTTATGTGATTAAATTAGGTTTTCCTTTTTATATACTTATAATTTGTCTTGATAACCAGAAATCTCTAATTTTCATAAATTTTAGATCTGGCCCTCCCTGCCGCTGATTTTCCAGGACCTTGAAAATCTGTATTCCAATCAAATATTAGCACCTGCTAGATTAACCAACATTGYGTTAGTGACAAGGAGTTCAAATAAACTGCCCAGCTTAGTATGACATGTTTCCTAAGGAAACACAAAAAAGTAATTGCATGACTTCAAGTTGTCCCAGTAATGGAGCAAAAATTGTACTTTYTGCTGGTTGTACTGATCAGAACACTGAGTCAATGGACAATTCCTAAAATTTCTCAGCAGGATCTTAGTCTGTGYACATCTTGAAACTGACTATGTGCCCTCTTCAGCTGATGCTAATATTGAGTGACCATCAACATCAAGATGCAATTGAAGAGGAAAAAGGAAAAAATTTCAGTAGAGCAGTGTCTGAAAACTTTCACACTTCAATAAATAATTGATGAAAATAAAACTACCTGCCTTGAAGTAAATAGGAACTAAGACTCCAAGCTAAGTTAAGCCTAACTCTCCACTCTCTTAAACCAGTATATATAATTTTTTCTTTTTTTTTCTTTTTTTTTTTTTTTTTTTTTTATACATTCCTGACATCTACTTGCACTTTCTTGTCCCATCAAACTGACCTTATTAACTTACTGAGATGACAGTCAGGACAGAAAACACATAGACTAATGAAAAAAATTGGTTCCCTTTCAAAAAAAGACCATCTGATAAGAAAGTTGACAGAATTGTGCAGCAGAGAAGGACTATGAGACTGGAGTTTGTCCGGCTGTACTGATGAGCCACTTAGTTTTTCATCCTACTGATTCCTTCCCAAGGAAAAGATAAATACATACCACTATATTATATCTGTTTGAAAAAGGATTAAAAGCTCCTCATAATAATAGACCATGATTTTTATAAAAAAAAAAATTAATTTGAGAGCAGTCTAATTTTTGAACATGATACCCAGTTTGCCAGACCAATTTTATACTCAATAGAGTACACATTTTATGAGACTGGTGCCTAAACCAGTATTAAGAATGTGATTTCAAGCAAATGTAGATAAAAATAGGGTTTGCCATTGCCTTTCACTTCCTTTGTCTCTTTCAAAGGCAATTTAATTTTTAATTTAAAACTGCATAATATTATAGTGTCAATATTCAAAGAATATTTGTGATCATACATTCTCCAGATTAATAGTGCAGATACTATACTCCAGGTTAGCTTGTCATCCTGGAGGAAGTGATATATATGCTTAATTTCAAGCATATGAACAGTAAATTTATATGCTCTAAGGTTACATAAGAGAGGCATCTTTATATGGTTTCCTCAGTTAAAAGGAGCATTAAGAAATTAAAAAAAAAATGTACATCCTAGTTACAGCAAAAAAGATAGAGTCTTGAATTTGTACCCACTGAAATGTGCATCTTACTATGCATGAATGAGTTCGACTTGTTTATTTTTTTTTAACTTAGAAACTTGGTTCAACCTCATTTCCTGAGGTAATTCATTTCCCTTTCAGGCTCTTCTTCATTCTTCACAGCTTGCATTTTCTCAGTAGAAATTCACAAGAAAATCTGCATTATTTTATAATATTTAACAGCTAGAAAATAATTATTTTTAAAAAACAGAACATAGTACTTTTGTGCATAATTCTTGAGCATTTTGCTTACAGCTGAACCTGTAATAATTTAATATCAGTCACAAAAGGAGGCATGGGCCATTTAAGCTGAACTTTATTATGGTTAGTGGACCATGTTATTAAATACATATTATTAAGAAGACATATTTTTTAATTCCATTGACTTTTACATTGCAAGGAATACAATGAATATAGATTTAATTGCATGCCATGGGTTTGACCTAGACTAAAACTCATTATCTGGAGTAACTAAATACAAAGCTTTAGCACAAATACCATATTTACGACACAAAATAGTGAAGAAAAAGGAATTAGTAGCATAGTGGAATTCCTTTTCCTGAGTAGGAAATACCCATTCTTCTGCCCACCATTCACCACCCCTCACCAATTGCAGAAGGACCTGCTTCAGACTGCATTCATACACTTGATATGTTTCCTGCTCTGTTAGACAGTTGGCTAAGGACAGTGATTTTGAGGTAGAGCACCTTCCCTTGTCCTTTTGACAAGCTGGATGCATGACTGCTTGGAAATTAATGTGAATAATCTCCTCTCTGGGAAGTTTGGGAGCTTCGGGTAACTAATTTTATGTCAAATACATGGTTTGAATTTTTCACTTTCACTGAAGAAAATTCAAGTATTATTTCCAGGTAAAAGACACAGAAGCTGTAGTTTGCCTTAGTTTATACTGTTTAAAGCTTATAGCTTAAGGACAATCTTCATTATAAGGCTCTGCATTTACATATTCCTTCCATGTATAAATTTTCTTCACCTTTCCCAAAAGATGGGTATAAAATGTGAATATCTCTCCCTCAAATTCTTTGGTAACTATGGAAATAGTCAAACCATATTCTGGCCAGAATGAGAAGAACGTGAATCTATTCTCATATGAATGGGAATAAAATATTTGGACATCATAAATTTGTATCTTATTAACTCYACTTTGATTTGAAAATGGATCAGAATCACATTTCAAATTTCACTGCAGTATGACATCTTGTATTTCAGATCCTTTTCTTTGACAATTTCTCACAATTAGTATTTGGTCTAGATTAGTTTGCTGACAGAGAAAAATTGTCTTACAATATCAGTCAGGCAAATGAAATATTAACCATCCTTTATTATTTCCATGGAACTCTTCCATGTGGATCTTCAGAATGTACTTAATTGAGAAATTGTCTATTTCTTYATTTAAATATTACATTTTGCACATTTCATTAATGGAGTAAACAAGATCAGTTCAGGAAATTAGCATGAGAAATTATTTCTAGAAATAAATGCATAATCACAATCTGAAAAGCTTTACTGGGGTTAYAGAAAGAGTAACTAGCAGTCACACTTGCTATAATTTAAAAAAGTTTCTCTGTTGATTCAAAGTGAGAGATTTCCATTTTTAAACACCTCATTTTTCATTATTAAAAACATTTTTTAGTCTCCATCAACTTCATCTTCTTAACTTTTTTTTTAAATATAACACAGGGAAAATGCTTGAAGAATCTGATTGCTACTTTTTCAACATTTACCTAAAACAGAATTGTGAAACAGGAGCCAAATAGAGCAAGAATAGATGAGAATATCCAGTTTGCATTTTCCAGACTGCAGAACAAATTCAGATATTACACTATAGACTCTGGACATTWAGGAATTTTCCTGGGGACAGAATATGATTAAATTACCCAAATACAAAGAAAATTATGACATTAGGTACTCTCCACAATATCTTCTTGTTATGACTATGATAAAAATTTTTTGTTTAAGGAAATATTTTCTTATGGTCTAATCTTACTAATCCTAGTTTAAAAACTACTTCACATAGTAATCTGAAGGTCTAAAGCCTTATGATCTTCAAGTCTTTTCATAAAGTATGTAATTCTAATATTATAATACACAAATCMTGCTTTTTACTTATCCATTGCATCAAATTATATGTGGGCTGCTTTGCCTATGGTTTTAAAGGAAAATCTTTAAACTGCCTTAAAAAAAAAAACCAACCAAACCTTGACAAGGAAAGAGCAGCAATACAGGAGATTCTGCCACAGCACAAACCTTGATATACAGCTTATCACAGTATTTGCTGTTCTAATCTATTCTGTGGTTTAATGCCAGCTTTTCCTGGACTTCTAAATGTCTGTATCACTTGGTCCCACAAGGCAGAGAAAGGTGAGCAGTATAGGTGAAATTTTCACACCACTGTAGCTTTGGGGAAAAGTGATCTTCACTTCAAAGAGTCCAAGACTAAAACTCAAGGACAGGAGAAAATATATATTATGAGGGTAAAGGATCATATGTTGCATCATTATGAAACCCTTCACCTGTATATCTCTCTCTCTAAATAGAGAACTTTTAAACTCTGAATTTATCATTTATTAATTGTCTTCTCTCAATTTCAGCACAATGAGAAATGTCTGATGTTCCCCTATTAAGCACATGATTAAYTTCTAAAAAGGAGAGATTCATAACAAACCAACCTTATTGGTTTGAAGGGCACAGTAATTGAAAAACATCTAATAGTCACTCTTTTCTTGAAGAAACAAACAAAAATGCAGCAGCAGAATAATGAATTTTGGAGTGACCATGAGCTGCTAAATGAACACAAGTGGCTGTTTCCACAAGAAAGCTATTTGTAATACGCTTCAAATTAGCAGAAGGAAGATATAAGCCTCAAATACTTTTGAAATCTCACAAGTGTGAAAGACTTCATACATCAGAACTAAAATAAAGTAAGGTGATTAATAATAGTTCTTTATCTAAATGAGTTGCCAGATGCACTGATTCTCAAGTGTAAAAAATAATAACTAAAAAACTCTAAGAAAATTACTCTGGAAAAAYAAGGTATTCTTGATGCAAAAGAGCTCATAATTCTTTATGTTAGCCTACCAAGTTATAGGTGAGTAATTYTTCAAATATTTTGTATTAAGAGCTCCAGCAGGGAGTCGTAGACTCAATTATGGAACTTCAGCTTCTCCAGTCTAATTTTTTTTTATCCCTAGTAGATATCAGGTACATGATCTATCCAAGCACCACAATTATGTAGCTATTGTGGTCAAAGAAAGCCTTCACAAGAATAGAAGATGTATTTCTGTTTTACATGATCTTCCATTGTTTTTAATGTTCAAAGATCTTAGCCTTCAAATCATAGAGTGTAGAAAGACCTGGGTTGGAAGGGATATTAAAGCTCATCTCGTTCCACCCCCTTGCCACAGGCTTTCCACGCCTTCCACTATCCCAGGCTGCTCATAGCCCCATCCAGCCTGGCCTTGGACACTTCCAGGGATGGAGCAGCCACAGCTTCTGTGGGAAACTTCTTCCACTGCAAAGTAAATAATTTTTTCCTAAACTTTGATCTAATAATTTCTATTCTGTTAGGAGAAGCCTAGATAAAAAATAATTGCCAAAGTTACGAAGCAGGCAGATACTTTTAATCACTTCAGAATAAGATTTAAGATCTTTTGTAACCTAGATTACCTGTTTAGCCAGCTCAAGACATTCACTCAGAAAGATGTGGTTTGAATATGTGARTGTTTATTTTGTCAAAGTAGTTTTGCCCTTGGTATCACTTTGTTTTGTTCACAGTAATAGCAGTATTCAATTAGTTCTTTACTAGGATGTTTATATTACTGGTCATCATGTTATTGACTAGTTCATAGTAATTGAATGATTTATATTAGAACTTGCTTACAGTGCATTTAGGTGGATTATCACGAAAGAGGCATAAATCTTTCTTTATCCAGAATGAGGGGGTTCATTCACTGAGTCATGACAAAACTACTGTATTTCCATTTACTCTTTACCTTAATCCAAGTTCAGCCTTAAGTGTTGACAAACAATTCAAAACATTCTTGATGTGAGTTGTCATTTTCTAAATATGTGATTTTTGTGTGTTTATTGAAGCCAAATACCTCTGTATGCTTCAAAATAGGCATGAGAAGTCACTTTCCATAAGGTCTGTGCATTCCATTAAGAACTTTAAAAATATCCCAGAATGAGAATACAAACAGAAAAATGCAGAAATCCATTTTTCCCAAAAGAAAAACAGATCACTTAGTGATATTAATCAAGATAATCTTTATAACTTCATATTTCTACTCCTATAAACATTAAAAATTCAAATTCTGWTTACTGGAGATATATCCTCACATGCTTCAATAGCATCTGAGACCCAGCTAAAGATTGCAYTAGGAAAGTGAGGAGATAGCTGGTTCTGTTTTCAACAGGAAAGCATTGAGATGAGTATCAGTTTCCTCCAGATAGTAATTTCAGAGTAGGAAAAACCTAATTAGAAGGAAAAAAAAAAAACCAAGAACAACAAGGCTATTGATTTTTTCAGTTGATCAGAACATTTGAGCAGAGTCATGGAACAGATTATTTTGAAAATATGTTGTTCATATAGAAAAAATTTTGAAGACTTCAATCCCAAGTTTGTGAGTTTAGTCCACCTTGGATGGTGGTCAGGGTGAGGGCAGCAAAAACATTAACATTTTCTTCTCTCCAAACTGATTTGAGGGGGGAAAAAAAGAATAAAATATATTGCAACTGCTTTGGCTTTGTCTTTATTAAGTTTAAAATTAAGAAGAAAAGATGATTCCCTGAAAGTGTTTTGGTGGTTTACCCATATCTTGTTTCTCAAAATTTTACTTGAGTATTTTTTTATGGAAAGAAAATTTTAAAATTTTAAGCCAAAACTGATGTTCAATGCTGAGCTGATTTTTTGCCTTTTTGTTTTGTATGTATTTTTATATATTCTCTGTATTCTTAGCACATTTATTGGTAGGTTTGAAGCCAACTATCATAACTTAGTTTTAGTATTYTTCTAGGCAGAAAGACTGAACATTCTAAAAGTGTCCCAGCTGAGGGCACAATGCTATCTTGGCTCTCCATAGAAACCAAGGCTGAAATCAGCTCTTCGAGACATACTTTGGTAAAAAGGATTCAAGCCTCATCCRAGGGGGTAGACTCTAGAAGGTACCAGAATCAGGGGACAACACTTCATCTATTAAGYTCCTTATTGGGGAATCTTTGTCAGATGCACTAATTTGCAAAGTCTATAAAAATTGTACAAGCATTATGCACGTGGTGCATCTTGGGCATTTTCCACCGTGACAAATTGGGCATCTAAGGATCCTTACTAGAAGGTAAAACCCTTTTTATCCCCTTAACTGTGTCTGGCTCATAATTCTAGGACCAGAGAAAAAGGCATCACTATGCCCATCAAGACTTTGACTAATTTTATCTAACTTTATGCAATTTGCAAGTAGCTGACCCAAAAAATTAATTAAGTGAACTTACAGGAGAACAACAATAGTGTAAGAAAATTGGCCCTGGTCTCAACTGATAACTCAGGAATAGATTTCTCTCTCATCTTTTATTTGTGAGAATTCCCAGCTGAGGAAAATGTAATGAGAAAAATAACATTGGTTATTCCAATATGGCATGCAATCACCACACACATAATCACACATAAGAAAAATCACACATAATCAAAATTATATTCAGTGTTACAATCTTCGATCCCCTTACAGGGAAAAAAAAAAAAAAAAAAAGGCAGATATGAGGAAATTGTTACAAAGTTTTATAATATGTCTGTGCTTGTCTGATTTTTGTTGTCCATTTTCTGCTTATTCACTGTTTTTAAACACTGACTGATTATGGATGGGGCATCATTGTTTTGAAGTTACAGCACATTGAGAAAATCTTGGAACTAAAATCAAGAACATGGAAGACAGACAAGATGGGTGAGACTGGCAGTAACTACATGGTACCAGGTTTATGTACAAAGTAGTCTTTGGGAAAGTTCTAGAGAAATAACAGCACCATCAGCTGGCATCAGGACTGTTCATCACATTTTTCTCTAAACAAGGAAATGTGACCTSTWMTGCAAATCATTGAATTATCAATTTSACRGGTGTTYCCTTTTTCTCTATTCTGATCCTCACAGTCTTGCAGACACACACATATCCACAGTTTATCCATAAATCATTTTTCCTGTCAGCTGATTAACACCTGATCTAAAAGTCACTCTTTCCAATATTTCAACCATTCACAAGAACTTTTAAAAATTTTCAGTGTGAAAACCCAAGCTTGACTGGTTTCATTTCCCTCTTTGGTGCTTCTCTGTTTCATTCTGTCTGGTTTTGACACAGGCAACAGTCCCATACCCTAGCCAGGATYCACCTATCCCAGTGGGAACATGCCATCAGCTAGATTGGTGTAGATAACACTGGAATCTCACCCACCTTCTGTAATTAAAACTAATTCTCCTACAGATTTTCCYTGTCGACAGGGCCCTGCAAATGCTCACTTCATGAGGTCAGGTACAGCAAGATGTTCTGATTGATTTTTCTTCTTTAAGAGATTGTGTTTGGTGTTGGTACCTCCAGGAAAGCAYACAAAAGGGAAAATATTGCCCAGCAGTGAAAAGTCACAGAAGTGTAAAAAAGAAAGAATGTCAGCACTGACAGCTGTAGGTTCAACTTTTCAGTGTTTAATTACCAACAAGACCTACCACTGTTATATCTTTATTACATCTCCTTCCATCTTTGGCATAACTACAAGTACGATCTTGATCATCTTTGGGAGGGCAAAATTTAGACTAATATTTTCTCTCAAATACAAAAAAAAAATTAAAAATTTAATTTACATCTGTTTTTTCTTTTTGTTGGAGAGTTATTCATCAAATTCAATTAAAGAAAAATGTGCAGTTAACAAAATGAAGAGATGAACAGTGATCAGATTATAGATATTTTCTTTTTAAAAGTCTTTATTTTTTGTGCAGTTATCTAATTTCTCTAGAGTGACACATTACATGTTTCACACAATTTTTCACATGGCTCTGGGAACAATTTGTACATAGCCTTCACTAACACATATCTTTTCATTATTGTAATTCCATTTACATGCAATTAGGCAAAAAGTAACCCTGTGTGAATGTTGTTGGCAGGAAGACATAGAAGGAGAGGCAAAGAATATGTTTTCTTTAAAACTTCAAATGTAATTTAACTCTTAATATCTGTTACTCTGGGATTTGTCCCAGTTTTAGMTAGAGTAATAAAGGGATTTACTCAAGGATGAGTTAGGCATTAAGTGAACCCATGCAAATGCTTTCTATCCGTAAGTGGAATCACATTTAGATAAGGATATAACTGGTCCTGTTGTCTTCAGGGACAAGTATATCAAGAAGTCAATAGTATATCTGTGAGTTTTCCTGAATCAGGAACAATGTTAGAAAGAGAGAAAGAATAGAATGCCATAAATAGTAACAAAATACTAATAGATTAAAAATGGATTTTTTTTTTTTTTTTAATGAGTGGAAATATATTTTTCCCTTACACAAGACAATACAGATTTTTATTTTTTCATTAGAATATCTCACAGTGACAGTATAATAAACAAATGTATCATTCAATTGTACACTTGACTCCATAAGTCAATAGTGGAAATAAACTCTGCTACCAAAAACTGCTATAACRTGAAAAAGCAGCAGTAAGGGCAGAAGCTCAGGATAGTGAGGGAACATTCTTAAYAAGACATTGTCAGCAAAATGGGATTAGGAATGCAGAAATAATAAAAGACCATATATTAATTATTTGCAAATCTTTTTGCCTTGCAAAAAGTATATAAATATGTAAAAGAATGTTTGTTAGATTTCTTCATTGCAAGTCATATGTGATCTCTGAATCCATGCTAAATGCATGCAGAGTCCTGCAATACAACACCTGTCACTTGGCATGCAAAAAATAAATGCTGAGATTGCAGCATTCAAATGGGAGAGGCAATCTCCTCAACTGCATAAATTTATTCATACGTGTATTCGTAAGATTCTGGTTTATAATTTAAAAAAAGAAAATAAAATAAACAGCACAATCTTTGTTCTTCCAGGTATGGACCCCAAAATTTTGCTGTGTCATGTATATAMAAAATACATCAGTGGAAAAGCAAAGTACAAATTTTGTTTTCTGCTGGGATTGTCTATTGCTACACTGATTATTATATGGTATTTTTATATTACTATTAGACTATTTTTTTATTTGGACACACTGTGCTGTTGCTTTTAGTTAGAAATATTTTTCCCCRAAGCCACCTGGGTATTGTAAATACCATAATAATCAAGTGCCTTTATTGGGATTTTTTTTTTCTAGCAAGCAGAAATCTAAATGCAGATGTATATCATTGTAGAGATATTGTACACTACTTATTATGGGCTCATTTGTACTGAGGAGTAAAGTAGAGGACCACTATTTTTCATAAAACTCACTTTCAAGTTTTAATATAAATTGCTTAATAAAAAGATTATGCAGGGTTGCATAAACAAGTGCTCAGATCCTTCAAGCCTATCTTGGCTGACAAAATACTTTCCTCCTTCAACTTTTTTTCAAATTTCTTTCAAGACAGAATATAAACTAACCCACCACTTAGTGGGTTAGTTAGATWTTCTACACTATATTATTTTTTGCACTTGCTTGATCCTTTATCTACTCCCAGTTCCAAAATATCACAATTCCCAGTTGTTTCTTTATTTGAACTCACTCATCTGTTGACCTTTTAGAGAATCTTTTGCCTGCAATTTCAGTCACCAGGCAGCAAGAACCAAGCTGCAGAATTTATTATCTCCAYCCTGCAGCAACATTCCTTTTGTTACCTTTTGAATTTCACTTACCCTTTTCTTTAAATAGCCACTATTTGCTCTTGGTGAGCACTGCAACTCTGTCACAGTCTTGGATTCTTGAAAGTACTGCTGGGTGTTTGCAGACAGGAATAGGGTGGTGGAGAGACAAGATCAACCGCAGGAAGATCCAGAAGGAAAACCCCCTGGGATTAAACTATAAAAACTGTTCCAGAAAACTACTGCTTACTAAACCATCGTTGCTGTGCTCCACAATTAAAAATCCTAAAATGGACATAAACTAGATGCTGGGAATTTTTTGATMGACAGAAGGTCAATAAAACCTGTCTGTTGAGACTGCAGAATAAAACACGCATTTTATTAACTCTAGGGGAGGAACAAAGAAGGGAGGTCTTTAACCAAGCACAAGAATCAGACATGCTGAAAGTAAGTTTTATWATTCATTTAGGACTGAAGTTCATACAACAGGGAATAATTACATTTCATTGTTAAAATATGCAACAGGCCCCAAGCTACTAAATTAATTTAATTCAAGGTTCATTACTGAGCTAAAATTTATAATCAAATAGACAGCATTTTAGAAGCCTCTTTCAGCCCTCACTGCTGGCTCATGTTGATTTTCTCATCAACCAACATCCCCAAGTCCTCCTCAGTGCTGCTCCCAATCACTTCTCCACCCACCCCCTTGGTGTGTCTGGGATTGCCCCATTCCGGATCTAGGATCTTGCTCTTGGCCTCGTTGAACTTAATGAGGTTCCCACCTCTGGATCCACCCCTTCCCTCCAGCGTGTGACTGCCCCACGGAGCTCAGTGACATCGGTGACCCCACCCTCCATGGCACCAGCAAAGCTGTTGAGCAGTGTCAGCCCCAGCACTGACCCTGAGGGTCCCCACTAGCCTCTACATGGCCAATGAGCCACTGGCCACAGCTCTTTGTGTGAGGCCATCTGACCATTTCCTTATCCACTGAGTGGTCCATCCATCAAATCCATGTCTCTCCAAGTTAAATCCTGTTTATTAATTTGAAATGCCTTTTGGTTTAAAATTATTTTCATTTTGGACAAGAAAAAAAAGCAAACCAAGACCCAAAAAAACCAATTATGAAAGTGTGGCATAGTGTCCCTGTAAGGCAGGAAGGGGAAGGATCGTGAAACTTGTATGGTAAGCCATTAAGCTGCAAACGTTAACTCCTGCATTCTATAACAAGAACACACACCAAGACTTTCAGAAACAGATTTCAAGACTGACAGAGGYTCAAAACAGCTCTTGCAAACAGCTTTGCCCAAGAACCTCACTCTTTAAAGTATTGGATGAGGAAGAAAGGTTTTAGAAAGCATTTCCAGTGTCCTAGAGAACAAGACAGACACATATAGAAAATAAAGGACTATAGAAGAACTTGAAAAGCATATCTGAAAAAAAAAAAAAAAAAAAAAAAAAAAAAAAAAAAAAAAAAANTTAAAAAAAATAAAAGGAGAAATATTAAAAGCTTCCAGTGTAGGAGAAAGAATGTGTACAGGGAAAGAAAGAAAATAATTTTACCATTCTAAATAGCTGCCTTTCCACTTTATATTAATTCTTATCTGTAGATAGTGCAGCAAGAAGATCATGACCCTATAAAATTATCCATTCCTTGTACTACCTCACCAGGCAATGCCTCAACTATTTTGAAAGAAAGCCACTTGAACAGTWCAATAGCTCCTTCCTAGTCAACACCTAGCTATAAATTTAGTTAACTGCACAATAAGCTGAAAGTTACCTTTCTATGGAAAAGAATCAGTTCTTCCCAAAGCCTCTTCATTGCAGTATTGGTGTTCAGGAAAAAAAAACAAACAAAAAAAAACAAAAAAAAAAAAAAAAAAAAAAAAAAAAAAACCAAAAAAAAAACTAGATTGTTTTTACAACTTTTTTGACAGTACATTTGGATGTTTTATAAGCTCAAAAAAATCATTTTTATTTTAAAATTCTTTTTTCAAATTTAATGTTCTTTTTTCCATGTTTTTGTCTGTGGSAGGTACAATAGCAGCTAAGAAATAACAAAACTAAAAGTGTTAGCTCAGAATTTGCAGAGATACTGTGGCAATCACAAAAKATTAACATTTTGTTGCAAATTTGTAATAATAAATTTCATTTCAGGACAAATCAAACTTTTYTACCTAACAAATTGAATATTTGTCTTTTGTTTTTAATAATTTCATCTCTTTCTCTAAAAAAAAGTAAACAGACACTAAAATAACCAAAACCAAACACTACCACCCAGCATGTATAAAGCATAGGCTAATTTAAAATTGTAACATTACTTTGAAATAAAATGTTATGACTTTCCAGAAATCGTAATTTGGAAAATGACAAATGCAACATAGTAACTTCTCCCCAACGATCAGACTTACTTTTCAAATAGAAAATAGAATTGCAAATAATTTTTAATGTCATTTTTTCTGTCCGTGGAGAATGAATTTTTCTCTTTCCCTTGTTCCACTCCCCTAAACCATCAAACTAACACTGTGGGTTCTGATCAATGATCAATATTTTTAAGGAAAGGGTTGACCATTRTCAGTTCTTAAACACAGTCAGCACAGGTCTGCAATTCTTATGGCACATCATTTATTAATCTCTGCATAAGAAACATCACAGTGTTCCAGGAATGACTCAATACTAACTGTGCCTCATAAGCATGTTGTTAAGTTTTTCCTTCATTGTGGAAAAACCACACTACTACTTCTTTATTTGGAGTTCGTTACAATCATACATAAACGTCTATATGAGACTAATCATATTTGGAGACAGAATTTTCTTTTTTTTCTAACTATCTATTTCACAATTTATGCAAAATCTCTTGCATCAACTTTATTATTTGGATTACCACCATGTATGGACACAGACAATGACACACAAAAAATTGTAACTGAGACAAAAAACTAGTTTACCTCTGAGAGATCATAGCTTGATAACTTTTCAAGCCTTTTTTTTATCTTCTTACTTTTGCAATATAAAAAGAGTGTATTTTTTGGAGGYATTTAAGGACCTTTTTTCAATTATGGTTGCATTTTAAAGTAAGCAAARAATTACTTTTCCAGTCACTTTTCAACATGAAATAAAATCAAAATCAAAACAATATTGCCTCCATGGTAGGCTATGGTATTAGGCTAGAAATCCTCATGAAACTGAATTTTCAAAAAGTGAAGTATTCTCTCTGAAAATCTTTTCATCTTAGATTTTACTGAGATTAAATGCTCACAACTTCTTGTCAATACAGACTTCCCAGTCTCATCCTGAACCAGAGGAAATAATTTTTTAAAATTAATTAATCATGCGTCAAGACTTGAGATTTCTGTTTTTTGCCTACAATCACTGATCGTCAYAATGCCCTCATAACCCAAATTTTACCCTACCATCAATATTAAGACCTCACAGAGAGCTGCTGAAGCAAATTGAGGAAATGCTATGAATTATTTATAGGGAACACCTATTTTATTTGGTCCTGTTTGAGTTGCCTTAAATCATCAAACACAGGCAGCTCAGTGATGTCAGGCTACCATATAAAATAGACACAAAAATTGGAATTAAACAATTATTTCATAAAAGGGATGGAACCAACCTCCTTCTTGAGTAACAAACCTATCATAAAAACAGCATGGCTAATGGATTTGTAATGTAGRTGAAAGGTTTTAGTCAAACTGAGACAAAGGTGTGATTGACAAGAAAAATTGTACTTTTTAGAGATATTCTTGGAGCTGAAGGGATATAACGGAAGCAGTTATTTTGCTAGTCCTGTCTCCTATTGTCTGTCYCTTTTCATCATTCTGCAGCAAAGGCTATATTTATCTAGATGGATAATTTATATTTACTACTATTTCAGTACTTTGCATATGTTTTGACAGCTCTGGAACATTCCAGAAACACATTTTGCAGCCAGAATGCTGGAACTGGAGGGTAAAATTAGCCACCAGATTTTTCCACTGCCATTCAAGTCCAGCAAGGGCAGAACCMGGAGATGTCAGTTATGGTCACTGCTGCGGGTTAGATTTCTCAGTTGAATTTCTTCCCATTTGTTGCATGCTGGAGAAGTGGAAAGGGGGAGCTTTTCAAAGTTGTTGAGAAACAAAAATGTTAGCCAAGCACTCTCACATGTATGCAATGGCTTGTCCAGGGGGCTTGAGTTTGGGAGTGTTGCCTGCAGATTGGGTTCTCCAGAGGCAGGGGGAGGTTCACGAGCTGGAGTAGTACAAGAGGTATTGCAATTGACTCTGGATCTTTTGCCTGGGGGTGGGGGCTGGTTTTGGGCCCCTTTTTCAGCAAGGAAAGCGGCTCTGTGTGCTGCAGAGAGTGTTTGGCTGTTTGTAGGGATACTGCCACAGTTTAGCTTGCTGCTGGGATTGGTACCCAGAGCAGCTGGTGCCTGTGAGTTTTGCAAAAGGAGACACCTCCCACCCTCTCCCTTGCCCAAGCAACCACCAACGCCTCAGGAGATCGCCAAGCCCCCATGGTCGTAACTACATGAAGGGGAAAAATTTACTTAACTGGTGGAAGAACTTCTGTTATTCAGGGTATTTTTGTTGTTGTTTTTTAATGTTTGTTCTGGTTTTTATATTTATTTGTTTGCCACTAAAGAACTGTTACTCCTTTTTCCATATTTTTGCCTGGAAGAACATAAATTTCAAAATTACAATAATTTGAAGTGGGGGGATCTTCTTCCATTTCAGGAAGGTTCCCACCTTTCTTGACAGACATCTGTMTTTTAAAACAGGGCAGTGACTTCAGCTTTGTTCTCAGAAATAACATGTACATACTGCAAAGATATCTTTCTGCACCGAGGTTAACACGGATATTTGATCTTGAGAAGAAATATCTCCAGTGGTGCAGCACAGTGTGACATGATAACTGAGCTCCTTCCTATAACATTACTCCTGGATCAGACCAAGAAGTTTATGAAAGGCATGCAAGGCCATTATTTACCAAGTGGGAGTCAAATATCCACCAGGACAACAGAAAAAAAAAAAAAAACCCTATTTATTTAAATTGAACACAGTATTTAATAACAGCAAAGGCTACAAGAGCAGATAACCCAAAAAACCTCAATTTCCAGTGCGTATAGATGCAGGTACTAAAAAAGATTTCCTCAAAAAGAGGTATTTCTAGTTGCTTTAAAGAAATTATTATGATATTCAGGATGCAAACCTCAATTTCTTTTGAATGTTCCACTCTAGTGAAGTATTTGACAAGGCAGGTGAATACAAAAAAAACATTTTTGTTTCTTCCTAGTTTGGCATAAGAGTCTTGCTATGGAGGCCAGGGACAGGAAGCTCACCATGATGGTTGCCTGCCTGACACATATTCTCTGAAATTTTGTGGGCCAGGACTCCTCTCCATGCTGCACTTCCATCACCATCACACTGAATGCAACTACTGTCCCCAGGGATTTGAAAATTGCTGGTTCCTAAACCTGTTTTCTTTGGATGTACCATGAAGAAATAGTGCATACACGGGATATTCTTAAGCATTGAGGATATAACTGGTTTATCATTTTAAGGTACAGATTAACCCATAATAAGCCTTAGATCCTTGGTCTATTGAGTCTGGTACAGTCTGTGGAGTACTGAAGATCTTCCACCTAAACTGGAGATTATTCATATGAAATACGGCCAGAGAATCTGCTTAGCAAAATGAATATATGGCTCTTCATGTAACTTCAGTTGATTTTTAAAATGTACTGCTTCCATATTTCTGAATAAATCAGAACTTCAAGGAGACTTTTGAAAAATATTTCTACTAGAAGCTCAATAATTATGTCAACCTTCAAAAATAAAAAATTAATACAGCATAGCTTAACAAAAATCAAATCAGCTTTATACTTTACATAAGCACMAAGTCACTGTTTACTTTTGTTTACAGGGAGAAAGCTGGATTAACTTTACTGACATTAAAGCAGTCTTAACCAAGTGCTGTGAGAACTTCCATATTTGTTTCAAAATAGCTRAAAGTCCATTGAAAGCAAAGAGCAAATGAAGGTGCCTAAAGTTTAACTGGTTAAACTTTCCGAATAATGCTGAATCTGGCAAGACTTCACCTTTAGACTTGTGGGATCTGAAGCCACGTAACCATTTCACCAACCTGGGATGTGCTCAGGAATGAGAATGAAAACACTGTTACCTCACCATGAAAATGCAACTGATGCAACATCAGTTTATGCTACTTTAGAACACACTCATCTAAAATTAAGCTCATACTTGTTCTACCCATCTCAGGTGAAAATAGTTGATTTTACCGATGACTTTGTTATTAACTTAGTATCAGTCATGCCTGTGGTCTGTTTAACTCCTGTATTTCAAGCTCTTCCCAAGTACCCTGCACATGTTTGAGACATAAGTGAATCTCTAAATGCAAATGAGTGTTTGAAATTCTAATTTCTCATTGGATAACAATGAAATCTCATTCTTGAGAAGAAATACTCCTTTCTTACAGGAATTTCCTACAAGAAGTTTCATCAGACAAGGTTCAGCATTCACAAGCTGACCGACATTCGGCAGCAGAGCAGTGGTGGATTTGTTATGCTTTGAAGTTCAAGGCAAAGCATAACTCCTTTTTCATTATGGGAAGGACATAAACTACCTGCCTTTACCATGTTTCCACAGCTAGACTTGGTCCTTCTTTKAAGGTTTACAGGTTACAAGGATTCCAACTCTACCTATTTCTCTGCGTAGATTTTATATGAAAGAAAGGTAAACAAGACCTTGCTCTTGCTGTTTCTCCCAAGCCAGACTCCTGGCAGCAGCACTCCTTGCCCTTCACTTCCTCACCCACACATGGTCATGCTGCCAAGATGGTTTTGTGTATCACAATTGTGATCATTGCAGTCTGGAGTGGGTAGGAACAGAATTCCAGCCTCAGTGCCCTAGACACATTTCAKCAAGCTAACAACATACTAAGTATAGGTTATCGACAAAGTAATAAAAACCATTTATATGTTTATTCATCAGTAATTCASTAATAAAATGCATTGAAACCTGCTAATTAAATAGCAAGCTGTTAATTATAAAGTGACAGCAGCTGAGCTACTGCAAATGTAATGTTAAAATAGTTCCTATACTGGAAATTATTCACTCTGTGTAGAATGAACAATTTCATTATATAAAACTTTTTTTTTTTATGGAGTATAGAATAATTTTAAAATATCAACATCCCTATAACAATCTCTGGTGATGCCACCAGTGGCAGCTCAGGCACTATCTGTCCAATAGAGTAAAGGATGCATCTAAACCTTACTAGAATTATCAAATAAACCCCAATTTAATTCTGCATCTGGGATTTTGTCATGTTAAATGTTTAAATTTCATTTTAACTTGTATGTTCTACTTAATTCTGTTATCCTATGCGTAATGTGTCGCATGCTCTTTGACTCTATGAAGATAATTATTTTATATCCCTTTAGACCACAGGTCACACACCAAAATGTTCATGGATTTCTAATAACACGGCATTTTTTACCTTTTCTCACCAATCTATTCTCCAGTATTTCAGGAGGATAATTTCTTCTTTAAAGAAAATCAAGAAGGATCAGTATTAATACTGGASCTTGGGAAAACTCATAGCAGTCCATAGGGTTAGAAAACCTGGATGAAGAGAGGATTTCTGTAACCTYAACAAGGACAGTCACCATGGAGGGAGTGAGGGGAAATGGAAAGTTACATGGGAGCATCCAATTTGCTTGAGAGGTTGAGAAGACCCTGTCTGAAATCAAAAAGTTCTCAAGAGGAACGAAACTGTTTAGACTGCCATTAAGACTGCTATACAGCTAAAGGTGTCTTTCCTCTCCCCCTCTCTCTCTGTGTCTCTCTTTCTTTCTCTCTTTAACCTCTATTTATCTTGCTGAAGAGTTGAATTATGATTTGGGAGTTTTATTCTACAAGGTCTGTGCAGTCATTTGCTACAGCTAKCTAACATCTCTGACCAGTGATAGAATGCCATATGTCCACAAAGGGAGACTGGAGAGTTTGATTTACATGTGTAAGTTAATGAGCTGAACATTAGTCCTTGGTTCTTAAAGCAGTTTAGCGTTTCAGTTTAGCAGCAGCTTTCAAATCCTGAATGTTGGGTCTGCCAAGGTAAATCCAGTCAGRCCCAGAGAAAGGTCAAATGTATCTGGATTACACATGTTGGAAAGCAACACAGCTGTGCACACAGATGTGACACAGCACCCCATGGCTGTGTGACAGTCTGGTTCTCCAGYTGGTACTGCTGCCTATTTCTTTTACTGGCTGATTAGAGTCATGAGGTGCTAATAATTCTTTTACTCTTGCTTTCAGTACCCAAATTATTTAGTATATCASATCTATATTCAAATATATTCATCACATTTGAATACAGGTACAGGAAAAATGTTGTTCTTGACAATAAAATGTAGTCATGAAAACTAATAAAGTATTTATTGTATGTACCACAGAAACACATTAGATCATTCAATTCCTAAAACTGCTCCAGAAATTAAATAAGGTATTTTTGAATGATTAAAATACACTGTAGACATATATTAACATGATTTGTGTGTCGATTTCCTTTAATTACTGTACAGGGGCAAAGCCTTGGGAATTGAGAATAACAATCAGTCTTCACTGCTATATATTTTCTAAGAAATAAGAGGATTTTCTTCAAATCAAAGAGAAGCTAAAGTATCATCTGTAGCAATGAGTTCTGTGCTGAGTTTTTGTAAATCTAATTTATCAAAGAAATTAAGAAAACTGAGGCACTTCACTCATAAGGTGGAAATCAGATTCCATTTTTCCAAGTTGGTTAGAGAAATATAGGTAATATAACAGTCAAATGGGTAGAAAAGAAGTCTAACAAGATTTAACAGGGTGGAATACAGTGCCCAGGGCTTGGACTGACCCCCTCAAGTCTAGAGTAATGCTTTAATTTCAAGGTGACAAGGTTAGCTACACTAATTATACCCCCTATGGACCAAGTACATCCTAGCTTGCCATGGACCCTTTGCTGGTCCTGGATCACACAGCTCTTCTCTGAGTCAGAGACACAGATTCACAACAGGGATCACCCAGGAAAATCCCATCACATTTTTTTACTTGCACTTCTTACYTCATACTCTGTGAGTGAATGAATCTCATTACTTCATACAGTATTAAAACATKTCTTTTTTCCCAGGAGAACATTTTGTGTTTAGAGCAGAAAAGGAAATTTCTTTCTGGTAAATGATTTCCAYAAGGATCCAGGACTGGAAAAGTACAGAGGTAGCTCTGTATGTGCAGAGAGTACAAACTTTGGGCTTCCTGTGTAATTTCTGGAGCCACACATTCAAGCGCACAGTAGAGACACGTGGTTTGGATGGATGGACCATTCAGTGGACAAGGAATTGGTTGGATCATAGCATCATAGAATTATAGTACATGCTGAGTTTGAAGGGAGCCAYCAGGATCTTCCAGTTGATGGTCACTCACTGGGCGGTCACCGCAGAGTTGTCCCAGTGGAAATAAGTGGTGAGTGATACCCATCAGGGGGTGGTGTTGGGACCAGCACTGTTGGGGACAAGGACARTGGGATCGAGTGTACCCTCAGGATTGCTGATGGCACTGAACCATCCCGCTGGAGGGAAGGGATGGATCCAGAGYGACCTGGACAGGTTGGAGRAGTGRGTCTGTGTGAACCTCGTGAAGTTCAGCAGGGCCAAGTGGAGGGTCCTGCACCTGGGTCAGGGYAATCCCAAACASAAGTRCAGGCTRGACAGAGAATGGTTTGGGAGCAGCCCTGAGAAGAATGTTTTGGTGGTGTTGGTTGATGAGAAGCTCAACATGAGCYGCWTGTGTGCTCRCAGCCCAGAAAGCCAACCACAYSCTGGGCTGCAACACAAGWARCATAGGCAGCACATCAAGGGAGGGGATTATGACCTTCTGCTCCAACCTTGTGCAACCCACCTGCAGCTCTGCATCTAGCTCTGGAGCCTCCAGCCCAGGGCATTGACCTGTTTAAGTGAGTCCAGAGGAAGTAATGAAAAGTACCAGAATGCTAGAGCACCTCTTCCTGAGAAGACATGCTGAGAGAGAAAGAGATGGGGTTGTTAAGACTGGAGAAGAAAAGAGTTCGGAGAGACCTTCCTGTGGCCTTCCAGCATGGGGCCTTTCCTGGCCAGGAAAGCCAAATGGGGAGTCTTTTCAAGGGAAATTATTGACAGKACAAGGGGGAAGACRTGTGAAAGAGYATGTTTAGATCAGATAKCAGGAAGAAATTCTTCCYTCTAAGGATTGTGAAGCCTCACAGGTTTCCCAGAGAAGCTGTGGCTGCCCGATTCCTGGAAGCGTTCAAGGCCAGGCTGGATGGGGCTCTGAGAGACCTGCTCTAGCAGAAGRTTCCCTGCACATGGCAAGGGGTTGGAACAAGACGATCTTTCAGGTCCCTTCTGTTACAACTGACTTAAGTACAGAAAAGCAGAGGAAAATAAGTGTTTGTGAAAAAAAGCGGACTGAACAAAAAAAAAGGGTTCAAAATATTCCTAAAAAGAGATTAAATTAAATAAGGTTAAATGCTGATGATAAAAAATTGATATACTTTATTTAACAGTAAAAGAGGCAAAGAGAAAGAAAGAGCTAAGAAAGAAAGAAATAGAAAAATAGTGTGTGTGATGGGCTGGGGACGGCAGACAGAAGGTGACAGGGTTTAGATGGAAACATATCACCTTTCCAGGGGGTCCTAACAACGTCTCCTTGCTCCTCTCCATCTGGTCTTCTGCGTGCTGAGGGTCCCCACTGCTGCTGCCACGCTGCTACGCCAAAGAGTACAGAAGCCAGTGCATTAATATACATTTTGGGCCAGCTGGGAATGCCCACGTGTCACTCCTGCAGGGAGCTTGGTTTGACACTGTCCCTTGCAACACTGGGGATTTGTTTCATCACCTCTGGTGTAGGGTCTGGGGACCCCTTTGGGGGTCTTTGTTGGGCCATGGCAGCCCCTCCACTGTCCATGTGGATCAGCTTCTCCCGGGGTGCAGAGCCCCTCAGCTGAGCTCCTTTGCACAGCAGAGCACGGGCGTTTCTCTCCCTCTGACCACAGGAACGTCCAAAGCCCCTTTGGTGTGAGGGTCTGTGCTGGCCTGGCAGCTGATAGCCCTGGGGGACAGTCCCCACACCCAGGTGGGGGTGCTGGGTGTGATCCCTCTGTGAATGAATTCTTCTCTCCAGCTCTGAGTTGTTCCGTATCTTTGATCAGTGGGCAGTGAGCAGGGTAGCCAGGGTCTCATTCAGGATTTTGGTGGCTTTCTCCGCAGTCAAGGCTTTCTCTTTTGTAGTTTTGCTATAATATGCAAAAAGTCCGTCATGAAAATGTTTGAGTCATAAACTATAACAGTTCAGTCTCTGTGACCTTCCAACCCAGACCATTCCATGATATAATGACATAACACTATATATGAATAAATTACTGTAGAGGGTCACAGGTGAGTTGCGCAGCCACAGAGAACAAATACAAAATCTTAGAGGAATTTAATCACACAATGTGTTTACTTGAACAACTAGAAAAAAAAAAACAACAAAATGATCCTAAAAACCCATCCAATTAAAATGAACATTTTGTAATATAATGAGTGAAATATTTAATGAAAAAGGCATATCTGGATGTAGTGACGTTACCAAAGTTTTAAAAATAGCTAACAAAACAACCTGCTCTTGAAGGGTCATACACCTCCCATTTGATGAAAAAATAATTAGCACTTGGTTGCCCATGATCCTCTTCTATCTGATGATATGTGTTAATAGCCTGTTGTTGCTAAGGAATGTTGCTAAGCAAGGCAAGGCATAGAGGAGGTCAGCCATCTCCTCTCTGACAAYTGCTAGCATGAATTATTTTTGTGAACTAAAGATTTTTTTTTTCTGACCATTCTGCATATTTGYTTGAGAGAAAAGATTTATCACTACAGAACAAACCAAACATGTAAAGACTGAAATTTTCTAATTTCTTTTTCATTAAAATGTAATTTGTATTTCTCAGAGGTACTGAGGGCTTTATTTCTTCCCTCTGCTACTTTTCACTTGTGCGTAATCCCTATTTCCTTCCAGTTTGGAGTCTTCCTCCACATTACCTCTCACTTAGTGCACAACAGACAGAAAACCAACTGAAACACATTGTTTCTTCTGAAAGGCGTGAGAAATATATTCTGAACAAYAGTCTCACTTACAAGAAGAAGAAACATTTAAAGAGCCCATATTTAATTCTCCAAATACGTAAAATAAGAMTATTTCAGTACTTAACTATCTATTTATCTTATTCTTGCCCATTCAATGCAATCTTCTGAAATGGCTTTATTTTTGCTATTTGAAAAAAAATATATATCCCCTTTCAGTAGCCATACTCTTCTTCTTTTAACTCATGATTTTCATTCTTGCACTGTATTTTTTTTTCATGGAAACTCAATGAGTTTAATCTTTCATTTCCAGAAGTACCAGATGCTGTGTTTCTACTACCTTTAAGAGACTGTAGAGTATAATAAAATGTTAATAAAAATGTATGCATTCATATTTTCTTACTATAAAATAAGAAAAATGTTACTAATGGAGAAAGGGAAGAGAAAGGATTGCAATTATCAAACTGTGCTACTGCTAGTAAGGCTTACACCTCTGTSTAGAGCAGAGGACTGCAGTAACTCRCAGAAGCTGACACACTGAAGGAAAATTGCAATGCAGTAGTGACACTTCTGACATTTCTGTGAAGAAAGAGAACTGTCAGTACCTGAGAGACCAAAAAATGGGCATAAGAGGCAGTAGAAAGAAAAATAGAAAATTCTATATATGCACACNAAAAAAAAAAAAAAAAAAAAAAAAAAAAAAAAAAAAAAAAAAAAAAAAAAAAAAAAAAAAAAAAAAAAAAAAAAAAAAAAAAAAAAAAAACCCACCAAAAATCCAATAACAACAAAAGAAGTGAAGAATGGAGAAGGTAAAAACTGTTTTTTGCTTTTTCCAAGGAGAACAATTAAAATACAAAACACCTGAAGCATTGGATAGCCTGTCTTCCTTTTGATTTGTTTTTAAAAGCTTTTCTCTTGTGATACAAACATACCTAGAAAAGTCTTCCAGGGAAGCAGTGCACATAAATACTACCCCTAGAACAACTGAMTTTGCAGTTCCTAACCACAGATACATCATCTGAGATAATTACATGTAGGAGATGGGACTAGTCAAACTCTCACCTTAGGAGTTCAACTGCTAGTCTACAWTTTAAATGAAATAGTGGTAAATCCTACCTTATCAAGAAGTTTTCTCATCTCATGAAATCATTTGGACATAATCTCATGATTTATAAATGCAAGAAAAGTGTGCCTCTGGTAGAGTTTGTAAACTTTTTTAGCTTTGTTAAGTTTGTTAACTCTGTTAACTGATGCTAAGATGGCATCAGCTTTAACATTACAGGAAGCTTATTCTCCTGATGTTTTCAAAATACCCCTTTGACATAATGTTTTCCAATCACAGTTATTCAAGTACACTTTCATAATTATTTTCAAAAGTTTTTCAGTATTTTGTTTTGTAGGGTTTTGGCAGGGAAGCTTAGATCAATTAGCTGTCACTTGGCATTTATGTACTTAAGTTATCAATATATTTCCCCTAAGATATTGGCTGTTTGATTACCAAGTTTCCACTGTCATATTTGTATATTCTTTTAAGAATTATTTATTTCTTGTAATAGGYTTAAAATACCTACAGAGGAATTATTATATCAAAGAGTACTAATATGTGACATATTAATATTTTGTATTATATATCAAACTATAAGTCCTGTTCCCAGCTTCCTGTCGGCAGATATTCTTTATRCATGGAGCTAAATTCTATAATCCACTGACGGCATAAGAGGCTACTTGGGCTGTATAACAGACAATCTGGCACAAGAATATTTAAAGTTATGGTTAAAAACGCTGCTGTGCTCAATTAAAATTATTTTACTTGAAATATGGTAATGATCACAACATTTACTTCAGGTTATGTGCACATTGGTATGTGAACCAAAGCCCACCACAGGCAGTGAAGCTGCCCTGTAACTCAAAGTTAAAGACATTTTGAATTATCTAGTGCAAGTTGTAATATGAACAAGAAAGAGCAACTCACAAATCTGTACCTTTCCAGGTAACAGTTCCTTGGAGAAAATTGCTTGTGTTCAGATTGTAAGAATCTTGTGTTTTCAGCAGGACAGAAGTGACCRTTTCAATTGACACTGTGATTACACCCAGTTTTTGAGGAAATATTTTAGAATAGTAAAAATTAGAAAAACTTTGCATTTATTTATGCAYGTGCATACATAATAAAGACTAAAATAGGGCATCTTGTCCTCTGACCTTGATGTTGCCTACATTGTTYCCCTTTTCCCTTTTGTCTTTCCTAACCCACTGTCATGCCTGTGGAGCTCAGTGTGAACACCCTGCAGCCTCTTGCAGCCCTTTGGCATCTACACCCATAAGAATGAAAACTATTGTATGTGGGTTTTACTGTGCTTTGACATATATAGATATAGAGAGYCTTTTCTTCACAGAAATATATGCTATTAAAAAAAAGAAGGGAAAAAAGGAAAGAAATCAGCGCAAAATGCACACATCAGGAAACTTACCCTGATATATAATAAATAATATAATATAATCCTACAGAGACATTTACAGTTTGGCACTAAAATTGTGAAAAATATGTATATTCACTGAACCTGTTCCATGTCATAGCCCAAGCAGTGACATCTGTGACCAAAACTGACACAATTTTACCTTTTTATAGCCTGATTCTGTATTCTACTTATTTGTACACAGCAATAGTTTAGGTGCTTTAGCAGAAAAAGTTGCTATTCACTGTCAACAACATGCCTTTGCTGAAGGCTTATATCAAACTGAACAACGTGTGAAATTAAGAGTTCTGTTGAAAGAGATCACTCCAGGTGATTGCCTCCATAAATTCCCTTTTTAAMAGAACCTATTTCGTTCCACCCAAAGTCAGAACTAAGCTAAAATGTCCTACGAAAATGCCTCACTGGTATTTTGTGCTTTATGAACTGTCAGTGTGATGTAATATAAAATCAGAGACACATTGTAACTATATCCCCATCCAATGGGATGGAAAATCTGCAGAGAAAGCACTGGGAAAAAAAATAGAGAGAATGACAGGARATGCAAAATTGAATGAAGTAAGTTACTAGTAATTTCTGCTGTTGGTCCAAACCTATTTCTGCTGCTTCCTCTAAAATTGAAAGTACATGTATTATTTCTAATCACTTCCCATTCCTCATAGCTCATTGCTGGGTGCTAAAATCCAGCACGAGACATCATATCTGAGCTCTCAGGAAATAAGAGCACTGACAGCAGAGAGCCAGGAATCTGCTCCCTCTCTCCATAGGAAACTCCTCACAGACCAAGAGATTTATGTCCCAGCAAAACCAGATGTAAAAGGCTCTCTGGGCACTTTCTGGGACCATGATGGGGACAGCTCAGAGCATGGCCAAAACACCACTTTTATATTGTGGGAGATGGCTCCAGTTCATGTACTGGATTCCCTGCTTTAAACTCTGCTGAGCCCAAGGTCACTGGAACAGTGGCCATGAATTCCATGACTCACTCTTCCACATTTCTGCTCTGCTACACCCATTAGGTATCAGGTGAAGCAAAAAATCTGTCCCCCACACTTAGGAAGCATAATCTTTRTGTCAGTAAGCTGATGTATTTCCTGAAATACAATAACCTTTCTATTCTTATGRCAGGGTTAAACATACTCCTGAACAAATCCCCTGAAATAAAAGTTCATATAGTCCTCTTTCTAAAAAAAGAGTAAAAATTGAAACCTAAATATAGTTGAGGTTTAATAAAATTGTTCATTTAAAGGGTTATTTTTTTCCTTGGGAAAAACTTATCAATTTGTTATCAAGTAATATTTTTAAACCCTTTTTTTAGAACTTTCAACCTGACATGTAAGTGTTACAATAAGTTAAATAAAACCTTTCATATGAGAAGATTTTGACTAAATTTGCCTATATTTGCTGAAAGTACTTAGAGAGTTACATGTTACTTTACCAAAGTCTCCAAACTTAAAATTGTTGTGCTTTAGCTGAACTGAAGCTCTGAAATATTACTCATCTCTCTAACTTACTCACGAATGTGCTACACAGCTTTTACAGCTGTACAAGTTACAAAAGCAATTTGCAAATCCTTATTTATGTTTTAGAAAAGTCAAATGAAAACCAAACCTCAGATTTATTTTATAATGTAATTGTAGCTACACATGTCAAACTGAATTATATCATGAAGAAAGCATGTCTTATTTTTCTAATTGACACCTGATCCAAGCTGGTACCAGTTTCAACATGCTTCTGGATTTAGCTATCATGTGTAAGAGTTAATTTTTTAATGTGTAGACCTACTTTCAATCCAGAAGTAATATTTATGAGAACTTCAATAAATATGGACACATATTCACAGCTCTAACTTACTACTTTCTTTCACTGAWTTTTTTTCCTCCCATGTGATTTCAAAATCAAGCACTTTACATATATTTACATCAAAGCTAGGTCTTTTTTAATCTTTTGTGACACACAACAAACAAATA
>NW_026623385.1:146579-152355 GCF_030028575.1 Malurus melanocephalus | reverse complement strand
AGTGTCTGGATCAAAGAAGAGAAATTCCCAAGTCTTTCTATGAACTTGAAAGTCTTTGAACTTCTTCTCCTTAGTGGGGGATGCAATCGCCTTTAAGGTCTGGAMATAAGCAAGGCTTCTTGATTCCATTAAAAACAGTGTAGAAGTAAGAAAACAGCAGTGAATACTAGCTAAAAACCTGAGTTTTGCTAGCAAAAGAACATTTTGTAATTTCTTTCAGATTCCTTTTTCCACTGAATTTATAYTCCTGTATATAGTAATAGCTGAGAACAATTGTAGAACAACATAGAAAGTAAATAGCATTCCCAGATACAAGCACTAAAAATAGGAATGAATAATGGGGAGAAGTCTAGTRAAATGGTTTGTATACATAAAGCAACATTATTAAATGCCCTGCTCTACTTCCAGGAGTCCCTTCTTGCTTTCCCAGAGTCTGCTCTCTTGAGTTGTGGATCTTTTAGCCCTGCATCTTTCCTTTTCATCTTCATCTGTTCCCTCTCTTGTTGGGACCTGGCATTTTTATAACCTTGTAGTTATTTCACAATAAAGAAATAGGATTTTGAGTTTCCAGCRTTCCTTACACTTTTATAGAGCAGTTTTGATTCCATTTTCAAATTAATATTTAGGGAGTCCCATTTCAGTACAGTAACCTGCTGGCTGAATAAGAACCTGAGGCTCTTAACTTCCCTGATCCAGCTGTAAGGATTTCAGGTGGTGAAATATTCTAAAATTTATATAATTAGAACTTCCTGTTACTTTTCCTCAGAACATCAGTATTGAAATGCTGCTAAAGACATGCATGATATTCAATTAGGGTCTTCATATCAACACAGGAATTCAAACATCAATAGGCACAAATGTTAAAAAACATCCCTTTTACCCTCTAACACAAAAAAAAAAATTACTAATTGTGAAGGAAATACATGGGGCTGAAGAAATGAGAGTAATATCTGCAGACATTAAAGCACAGTTTTCTGTGCTTATTATGTCAAATTTAGAACTTTTGGTATTCTTCTTAACATTAATAAGGATCAATCACTCTTACTCTTTTTGATACAGCAAATTGCTATTTTTTGCTTAATTTAACTAACCCTATTCTGATCTTCATTCCCATCCCGTATGCTGTACAGCTTCAAGGGACAATTATATTGAAAAGGCTTTTTCTAAAGCTCTCATATTCTCTTCCTCTTGTAATTTAAATATCAATGTCAGATTGTATTTCCATCTTTCCACATGGACTTATGCTGAAATATAAGGGGTAAAATATGAAGCATATGTGAATAGTGATCTCATTAAACACTTCCATATGGTGTTTTGTTGACTTATTTTGCTTCAAATGTTTTAATATCTTGTAGTAATTTATTTTGCACCATCACTACATGACAGAAAAAATATAGATTAAGAAGTGTGAGTTGTAGTGTTTGCAATGCTTAGTGAAATTGTCTGCATGATATTCTTATAAATCTGAACTCTACACTATTCCATGCTATTATTAGAGAGGTTGTAAAATGGTGGTGATTGTTATGAAAGACACTGACATTTCTCTACACCACTGTGATACCTAACAATCCAAATATGAAAGCAGAAAAAAGTACTGATTTGTGAACTTGACATTTTGACTTGTCACACTCAAACCAAAAAGTAGAATATTTCTGAAGCTGAGTGATATTTCACCTTAAATAGTCAGCGCATTCCATTTTTTGCAAGACTTGTGAAATCTCAGAGCAGGCTGGGTGGAGAATGGATTGACAGAACCTTTGAGGAGAAAACTTGAAGGCATTTGAAGAGGAGAAGTTCAATGGGATCCTGCAGTGAGCTCTTGCAGCCCAGAACCCCGCCATGAGCAGCAGGGCAGGGAGGGGATTCTGCCCCTCTGCCCCGCTCTGCTCAGACCCCACCTGCAGTGCTGCATCCAGCCCTGGGCTCCCAGCACAGCAAGGACATGGAGCTGCTGCAGCCAGCCCAGAGGAGGCACCCAGGGGWYMRRRGGATGGTGACATCTCTCCTGTGTAGACAAGGTGAGAGAGTTGGGGCTTCCCATCTGGAGAACACTCCAGGGCGAACTTATAGTACCTAAATGGGGTCTATAAGGGGTCTATAAGTGTAATATCCTTTATTACAATGATACATAGTGACACAACAAGGGACAGTGGCTTCAAAGGGGAAGAGAAGAGGTTTAGAATAGGTAACAGGAAGAAGTTCTTCACAATTGGGGTGGTGAGGTCCTCGCACAGGTTGCGAAGAGAAGCTCTGATTACCCCATCCCTGGAAGTGTTCAAAGCCAGGTTGGACAGGGTTGGAGCAACCTTGTCTAGTAGAAGGTGCCCCTGCCCATGACAGGGAGTTGGAGCTAAATGATTTTTAGTTCTCATCTGACCCAAACCATTCTATGATTTTATGATAATTTCATAGATAATAAAATGGTTGTTTTTATTCTGGTTGGAGTGGGGCTACACCATTGAAATAAGAAGAACAGAAAGCCTTYACTTGTTGAAAGTGATGATAGCATTAACTGTAAAGGAAGCAGATTGGGATATTGAAGTGTGATAAGTCTTAACCCTATGTTGTTCAAGCACAATGAAATCTCTCAAAAAACCTCCCAAACATTTTTTTTTTCTTTTTCTTCTACATGCTCTTTCACAAAGAACTGAAAAGCCCTGAAGATGAGCTCCAGACACCAAGCCACAGCTGTTGTTGGAAATTCCTCACTAAACTTTATACCCAGTGATGATCTTTTCTCATTTACCAAAATTTTCAAAATAATTGAGTGATAATGCATGTAATACATCTCTTCTTCTCCCTGTGTTTTATGACACAGTTATGCAGAGGTGTGATTTATTCAGGACTGTATTTGAACGTCTGCCTGGGGAGGATAAAACCTTTACTTCTCTTAAGGCTTTCTAGCTTTCCTGGAACACAAATGACCTGAACAAACCTTGACCATTTATTTAAGAATTTTACATGGAGATATTGAAATCTGTAACTTTAGTGCCTGGTTCCCAATAATGTTCCAGCCTTGCCAAAACAGTCTGACAGTCTGACATGAGTGRTGAACATTTATGGTCAATGGCTGAACATTTCTACAAGATTTCTCCAGGACCATGTTTTAATGCTTCAGTTCTTGAACATTATGATATTCTATCATTGCTTTTATGTAGGAAACCTTATAAAAACCATCAATTCRGCTTCAGTGTTTCAATATGTGTGATCAATGTCATTCAGTGCTCCATGCGCATACTTTGTCACATTTACAGTCTTTTAGACCTTTGCAAAGCATGTTGTCTGGAGTGCCACTTTTTATAGACAGCTGAAGGGGAGGGAAAAATGGAAGAACAAATAATGTCATTTATTTTCAGGTTCTGTTACAGTATTTTCTGTACGCATTTTCAAAATTTTCACCCCTCCAGTGAATTTTCACGGGTTCTATAGCTAAACTAGTCCTTTGGGGATATTTTGGCAGCAGCTGATTTACAGCTAACAGAACTGGGAAGTATTTTACAAGGCTTTTCCAAATATTTTTATAAAAGTATTTTACTTACTACTGCAGTTTTCCTTCCAGGCAGGTTAACAYAAAGCTTAGCCAAAGCTAATTTAATTTCATGTGCTTAGACTAGAGGGGTTGGGAGGTGATTCCAGTGTGGATGCATGACAACATGTTAAGAAAGAGTAAACTGATTGTGAACATAAAACAGATTTCAATGACAAGTAGTCAAATTTTCATGGGAAAGAAATTTTAAGGGCACATTTTGCCACCTTTCCTTTTTTTTTTTTTTTTTAAATCCTAGTCTGAAACACAATTTAAAAGCAACACAAAAATAAACACCAAGCACTGTCAGTTAACACACACCTTCTGCTAGCATGGAAAGTTGTGTTAACAGTTCTACACAGACATATTGGAGAGAGTACAAAAAAAGGGGTACAAAGATGATTGAGGATCTGGACCATGTCTCCTATGAGGAGAGGYTGAGACAGCCCCTTCAAGAGGAACCCTTCAGGTAAGAGAAATAGCCAGTTACACCCTTCCCCTGAAGCTTAGCTACTCCTTTGTGTCTCTCAAGTACTGGTTGTTATTGTCTCTTATTAAAAGATAGGACAAAATGCCCTGAGAGAAAGAAAACAAAAGGAGCAATCCTAACCTCCAACAGATCTCTAACAACGTAAACAATAACTTCTGTGCAAAACATAACCTTGTTCATTTTTTAGTAGGGAAAAAAAAAAAAAAAAGAAAAAAAAACAACAAACACCCCACCAAAAAAAAAAAAAAAAAAAAAAAAAAAAAAAATAAACAAAAATAAAAATAAAATAAAAAAAAAACACAAAGAAAGGGAGAAAACCCAAACAAAAAAATAACACTCAACAACAAAAACAAAAAAAAAATACCCAAGCAAATGTTATAAAATATTTGAACAGCTTTGTTTCTTTCATTTCCTTCCGGAAAATAAAAAAAACTGAATATTCCTGATTCAAGCCAAGTGAAATAAATTAACATATGGTTTGCAAATAAATGTCTTCAAATATTTTAAGATACAGACTGCAAAACATTGAAAAKACTTACACGTAGTACTTAGTTTATGCCTCCAATTCCAGACCAGAATTAATATAAAATCTGACCTGGTATTTAAAATGAGAATTTTAATAAATAACAGATTAGATCCCACGTGCATTCAATGTGTTTAACAGGTTGCATATAACAGCAGCACATTTCCAAAAGCATTGAAGAAATATTATGTGGCACAAATATTTTCTTTGCATTTTAATTATTTTAATATAAAATTTCAATGGCTTTATCCCATTTAAAGTGTAATGTTTGAGATGAAAATATCAAACTACAGAGGATTTCATATAAGAAAATCCTTCTCTAACTTTATAATGATATCTTAAAAGAAACTATTTACATTTTACATTACTTTCCTTTTTTAAAACTTTTCATTCTTTTCACTGTTGTTCATTTTCATTTGCAATTTTTTTCAGATGTTATTCATTGTTGTTAAAAGAAAATATTCATAATTCRCTGAAATGAGCTAAACCGGTTCTTGATCTTGCTTAAATAGAAAAATTTCTTCTCTGTTTCTGTGCTGATGCCTTGTTCCTCAGGGTTTTTTTGTCAGCACTCTTTTATTTATTTTATACATAATCATAGAAAAGTGTTCCAAGAAATTAAATATCTGTATTTACAATTTGTGAAGAACAATTGGGTGATGGCTTGTGGGGGTTTTTGGTTTTGGTATACGTAACTTGTGTGTGAGAAAATGAAGTTCGTTCTCCATATTCATATAATTTAGGTTAAGATTTCCACCCGATGATTTTCAATATGGCTTGCTTTCATCAGCTTTTAAATATTGCCTCTAATTTATAAAGTACTCTTTCACYAAGGAAAGAAAGAAATACAATGCAACTTACAGCATAAGATGCAGATCAAGTGATGATCAGATTATTTAGATTTCTAAAAAGACTCAAGAATCAGTTCAAAACTCTTTCATGCTAATATTATCCCTAAAGCTTTACACTGGGCACCGACATTCTTAAACATTACAAAAGAAACTTTTCAAAACATGCTTAGATCATAGATTTTTCCATCAATCTCCCCTAATACGTCCTTTCAATCTTCCTTTCTTCCCTCTCTACTCTTATGACAAAGAAGGTGTTGTAGGAATAGATCAAGTAGCTTAAAAATTATTTAGCAGAGTTAAATAGTACCGTGGATCCTGACTCAGGAACCCAATGATTAAATCAGAGGATAGGAAGGTGTCRGGGTTTAGAATGCTGGCCAAAAGCC
>NW_026623385.1:128959-145189 GCF_030028575.1 Malurus melanocephalus | reverse complement strand
TGCAAAGGAATCCCAGGTCTGGCACCTGGAGCAGCTCCTCCCCCTCATCCACTGACCTTGATGCCTGCATCCTTCACATATTTCTCAGCCTCCTCCACTGGCAAAACTACTCTGAGTGCCCCTTRTTTTGATTTCTTCTTAAATATGTTTTTACAGAGGCGTAACCACTATCTTYAATTGGCCCAGGTTTGGTCATKGKCAYGTCCATCATCCTCAGAGCCAACAGCAATTGGCTCTGCTGGACATAGTGGAAGCCTCCAGAAGCTTCTCACAGGAGCCATCTTTTTGGCCCCCCCACTTCCAAAAACTGGGCCAAGCAGAACCAACACAGAAGGTTTTAAAACCAGGCAAATGACAAAACCCCCTTTTCCTTTGGCACTTGCACTAGAAGACCTTGATATTTTTAAGGAGCAAATGAGGAACATAATAAAAGTGAAGACCAAACAATCCCAGAGATTGTTTTCAGGCTCTCTGGTCACGGTGTATTCCTGTAAGTACTGACTGCTGTCTATGTGTCTATGATAAAATTTTATCCAATTTTTTTTTAGCCTTCTGCAGCTTTAGACATTACCCTTCAAAATACCTGCTGTAATTTCAAGCACATTTTTTTTGAAAGTATGAATTGAAGAAAATCTTCAAAATTAAAAAATTCCTGAATAAACTCTTCTACTCTCTAGTGTTGTTTTCAATGAAAAGATTCCTGTTTCRTTAAAATTTCTTCCATGGTTTTGGAAATGCACTGTTAAGAGTCATGATATGGCTGGAGTAGATATAGTTGCCTTATGCATCTGAAGAAAAAKATTAAGCTTAACAAGCAGCAAGCAGTAGGTGACAGAACTTTGGTTGAGATGGTAAGCATAGGCTGGTTAGCAGTGATTTTACCACAGCTTTTTCARTAGTTAATGATGACTTTTCAGAACCAAAAATTCCTCTCAGGCATATCCTGACTACAAATACAGCACAATCCTTATCTGTTTGATGCCCCTATTTTGGACCRACAAAAGTATTCCTAAGGACATAGGAATCCTAAACAGATCATTAAAAGAGAAAGCTGTGTTCAAGTGCCTGTATTTGGTTAGAAATACRGTTTAAGCCTGTACACCCCATGAGAGATGGGAGTACTCTCCTACTGGGCAAATGGCTGATGCTTGAGGATCATTCTGTGGTATTACATAAAACCAAAAATTACTAAGTTGAGTATGGTTAGAAGCTTGCCAATCACCTCCTGACAGTGATTAGTTASGTCAAATCCTCACTGTAACAGGAAAACTCCAGGTTGGGTGCTATTCTTACTCAATTCTTTTAGTAGTACCTAACAGACTCTGTTGCTCATAGCTAATATTTTCAGTACATTCATAGTCAATAAGCAGAAAACTACTGGCTGATAAATKACATGAGCAAACTGAAGCTGAGCCATAAATCAGTATTTTTGCCATAAAATGACTACAGAAAATTTCATCCTGCCCCTGAGACTGATACTCAATGCATTTCTTTCCACTTTTCCTGTAGCCAAGTGTTTCCCAATCTTTTTTTAATGTAGAGAAAAAAGGATACATATTTTCATATTCTCCACCACACTCTTATCTCTTCTTTTGATTTTGAAAGTTGTATGTAATTGTCAAAAGTTCTCAAGTCCTTAAGTCCCTTTTTTTTTGCTTACAAATGTCTTTTTTTAAATTGACTCTTCATTTGAAAGTAATCATTGTCATATCACTGTGTTTCCCAGATTGTAAACAGTGCCATGAAAAATAATATACTACTTTCAAAACAAACAAGAAAATTAAAATGCATCTTCATTGTTATTCCGTATCTAAAGTGTAAGTATTAAAAATAAGGCGATTACAGAGTTATTTAAGGATGTGCAATTAACCATCAAACATTCTTAATCCTCTTTTACTATTCAGTGATTTAGTACTAGAAATCTTTTTGAAATTTTCCATATGACTGGCATGATAATAATATATTTTGCATATGGTTTGCATATGAATTAAAAAACAGGATTTACACACAGATAAAGCTCTGAACACTACAGAGGAAATTTTTCAGGCTTAATGATGTTCCACACTTAACACTAGAAGTGAAAATGTATGAAGTCAAGCCCCAGTGCCAGCAAGTGTGGTAAACAYGCCAATATTGTAACTTCTAGTTGCAAAACATCATTACATCTATTTGCCAACTTGAAAATGGTAAACACGTCTGCTAAATCAGTCTTTGAATTGCGATAGTGAAAGTCTTGACTAACATTTGTTAATGGCTCAGAAAACTGCTYATTTTCCTGTGCAAAAGATAAGCTATATTCAGCACCACAAGGCCTGATTTCTGTATCACACACGCTACTGTAAATTGGTGATTTTTATAAATCAGAGAAGGAATTTGTCTCATTTTGAGTTGATTTTTTGTAGAAAAACATTATGGAATGAACGTTTTCTCTGAAGTGAAAAGTTTGGTAACCTTWTCCTATCAATACGAGAGTTGGGTGAAAGTGAAGAAAAAATGGTTTATTCAACAAAACAAGGTGCCCACRGGACACAGAGAAAAGAACAAAACAAAAAACTGGTATTTAAACTCCTGAAACTCACCTTGCCCCTCCACCCACAGCTGCTCAGCACAAGAAAGATGGCACAACTCTTGTCCCAGGGAAAAGAAATAAAAGAAAKTACACGCAGCCACTTGGGCAAAAAATGGGAATCTGGTAAAACCTCTGTTATTACTCCTGTCTTCACAGTAGATGAAGCAGGTGGGCTTGGTTTGCTTTCTCTTGCCGTCTTGGCTCCTCCAAAATCCAGGACTGAGATGGAGTGACCCCTCGATTTCCCGTCGGTCCCCAGCCAGTCAGCACCTGACGATGTGGCGCTCAGACCAAGGCCGAGCTGAACTGCTCCAGAAGAAAGTCAGGGGCTAAAGGGTGGCCACCGTAGTCCAGGGAAAACTTCTTACCTGAGCTAACAACAAAACCCCAGCTAGCTAAAGAGGCAACAAGGTAACTCCCCYGCACCCCGGCCAGGTTGGAATGACCCCCAAGTCTCAACCAGCCCTGGCAGAGAGTTCACAGCTACACTTTGTTACTCCTGGAATACTGAACCTGGAAGGTTTTTGAAGTCGGAGAGTGAGGTTGACTCTGCATCTTCTTTCTCTTGCARCATTGATATATCATTAGAAAGGTTTCCATCAAGTCCTCTCTGAATCTTTTGTACTGATTTATGAGGCCACTAYTTTTTGTCTTATCCCCAACTGATGMAGAAAAAATTTTGCTTTTATAACTGCTTTTAYAGGTATTTAAATGTGACTATGACAGAACACCCCTCTCTCTTCAAAACTTCTTTTTCAACTTAATTGGCCATATTTGTTGTAACATTGAGCATTGTGGCTTTTATTTGGATGTTGTTCAGTTTTTCCATGTATCTTTCTTGAAGTGACCTCAAAGATAAACAATGTTCTGGGCCTCCAGACTGAAAGATTACTTTAYATACACACAGGATATGTTTCTTTTCTTATATTTCAGAAAGACTACCACCAAACAGTTAAGTCAAAGTCAGTTTGTTATCCTCTATCATATTATATTTGTCTATATTTTTTYCCCTGTGATTTCCAATGCTTTTCATGATAATTTTAAATTTTGTGTCCTCTACTGTATTTGCATTTTCTCCTGATTTTGGGTCATTTATGGAGTTAAAAAATGTATTCTATTATCTGAAAATACTGAGCAGAATCAGTCCCAAGATGGAGCTCTGAAAAGCTCCAGTTAATTTCCTCTTCTAGAATGAGCCATTGATAACTGCTTCCCAAATATTTTTTTACTAGCTTTTCTAAGATTGTTTCATCTATTTCCATTCCTCAGTTATGAATGTATCATTTCAAACATTAAATAAGTTTTAAGTCTTTACTAGTACAAAGACACATGACAGCTGCTCTTTCTCTCCTAAATAGCATGATCCTTATCCCGTCAGAAAGGAAATTTGGAATTAYCTAGAGCCTCGTGTGTGTTTCCTAAAAACCTCTTCATCGCTTTTCAAGTGCCTGCAATTAYACAGTTCCAAGAATTTTGAGTGGGTACAGAAGGATGGAATTTTTCCAGTAATTGAAAGACAAGCTAAGATTCCTAATTTTGTCCACGTTGCCTGTGCCTTTTTTGAAAATACATGTGACATTCTGGCTTTTTCTATTTTTTCTTCTCTTTCTCACTTGTCTACATTGTTAGYTTACTCACAGTTCCAGATTGCTTCAATCATTCGTTTAAGCAGTTTAGGATGAAGTTCTCTAAACTAAGCAATCTGAAATATTGAATTTCCTTAAACCTCTCCCCTGATCTTGTGTTTCAGGGTGAGCATGACCCATTACTGCAAAAATGCACAGATCTTTGTTTGCAAGGCCCGATGCAAGAGATATTAGACATTTCAGAGTTGGCAGTCTCAGCTTTATCTTACTGCTCATTTGCAGACAAGTTCCTTGATTCTTATGGTAATACCATAAATTTCCTGACATGGCTCACAGTAGCTTCATTTCGGTCTTAGCTTTTGTATTTTTTTTTCCTTAGTTCTTTATATTCATCTTTTGTAATCTGACCTGATTTCTGTTTGCTTATATCATCTTCTTATATACGAGCACGATACASAGCTCGTGGTATCCTTAAATTGATTTCTGAATGCACATTTTTCCTGTCCTCTCCATTAAAATAATTTGTGATGATATCCTCATTATGATTTTAATTTTTTTGAGGAACACTCAGATCTATATGTTTGTTCATCTCCTTAGAGGAACTTCTTCCTTCTTTGATTTTACTAGTATGATATAGCTCACTACTTTTTGGCATTATAAACTAAGCAGAGAACAAAATTTGTACTCCTACCACACCAGAAAATCTTTCTTGATCATGATTAAACTCAGATTCAACTCACAGAGTCAGCATCTCCCACATTTCAAAAATAAGCTCGATTTCAATTATCACAGTGCCTTTCACATTTTACAATGAGCTCTTTAAATTCTGCAGTATTTTGTCACAGAGTAAATGCTCTATTGTAAAGCACAATCTCTATTTCCTTCCCTTCACAACATAGAAAGTTTTTTCTTAAATTCAATTTAGAGTGCTTCAACATATGATAAATATTCTTTGTTCTGGAAAGCTTCATTCTTGTATTATCAGCAGGTTTTGTGACTTTAGGGAAAATGCTTTACATTCAGATCCCCTTTCTATCTTTATGCTCAATGAGGAAAATATAAAACTATGACTGATATGATTTTTAAGCTAAATAAACTTCATTTGAATTGAAGGGAAACCYGTTAGTTGTCACTGAGAGATGAACCAATTTCTATTCACTCACAACTCTAAATATTCATAAGTTTGAACTTAAAATGTGCTTTACTTCCCTTAATTGCATTTTATGAAAATTTACCAAGAGTAAATTAAGTTTGCTATCATTCAAACACAATAACAAGAAAAACAAAACTTTCTTATTGTTTGTTAAMATAAAGAGTAGAGAGTAAAGCATTTGCCTTACAGATTCTTTAGATATGCAAGTATTATCAAGAAAAAATATTTTTTTAAAAAGTGAATTCAGTTAGAACACTACCTCCAAATGCATTTCTATTACCTGTGCTTTTGAACCAGTTCTTGTATTTATCTATTTTTCTCATGAATCCAAAGCCAAAAAGCCACTTCAGACATGTAGAATGGACTTCTGCATGAATATGCTTAAATGTCCTTTCTTAAATGGAAGTAACTTTCTAAACTGAAGTCACAGTGAAAGCTGAGAATTGTGATGTAACTCAGATAAATTTTCTATAAATATTTGATGATTTTTTAGAGCCAGTGAAAAACTTATCTTTCAAATTAAGTAATAAAATAGTAATTTGCAGAAAGTCTGAAGGTAACAAAACACCAAGTAAATAGAGCTGTTGGTGAACAAAATGTTATCTCCAGCATTAGTGTTGCTTCTTAAAAGTCATCAATAAATCAAGAAAATAAATAATATATTCCCACAACCAACATATTCACTATCCTTTGTACATTATGTGGCTGCTGATCTCTATGATATTTTTCTTCACTCCTGAGGCAAGGTAGAGTAATTCTTGAGTATTATTGACACAAGAGAGTTTTTTGTCTGTTCCCCTCCAACATAGGTAAATGTCGCAGAGATCAGCTACTGTTCATATTCACTGAGCAATGAGAAGAGATTTTTGGCTATTTGCACCTTGCATTTTACAGAGCTACCACTTGAATCAAATTGTAATATTAATGCAGTTCATAATGGTCTGTTTACCAGTGGGTTGGCAGATCTTCAAAGGCATGCCATACCCTAAAACAAGAACAGTCTCTTGCTGGGTGAAGAGTTACACTAATTCTCTGGTGCTTCACGCCATGCAGCAGCCTGTCTTTCTTCAAGCCCTGCATTGGCACCTGATTATGCTGGTTTAGGAGCAATAGGCATCACCTCTGGAAAGTTTGAGATTGCTTTGTTTTGATCCAACTTCTTACCCAAACAGTAAGACAAGCATTGCAATCCAACAGGAAATTTCCCTGGTGGACCAAACATGCTATCCAACATCAATTTGCCTACTTGACAAGAAAGACTTCCATGATTTTTTTTTCAACAAAAGCAACTTGATTTTGTGATTTAAAACATTCAGATAACACTCTAAGAGACCCAGCAAAGCTGTACAACACTGTTTTCTCAGGAGCCTGAAGAAGAGCCTATCCAGCCCCTTAAGGCTGTAAGAGATTCCCGGGCACTGCCACAGCCAGGAGGCTGCCTCTGTGTGTGTTTGCCATAAAACTAGGAGAAGATGAATGATCTTTCTCTTGCCTTTTCCCATTATCTGGCTTTCTGGTTCTCTGCCACATGCATATCATGTTATCAAATGGAACAGTTTCCTGCTGTTTGGCTACCGAGGAAGTTCTTGCAACTCCGACTACTGAATAGATATAGGCAAGCTCTCAAGTGATGATTCAATTTTAGATGTCTCATGAATCAGTTGAATACCTTTTTTTAAACTATGGTCCTGAATTAACAATTTTTATGTATCTATATCAACACTGTTTCACAYAGCTCTAATGAAACATTGTCAGCTCATTCTACAGTTTAATGACAGACACAGTGAGAGCTTTTGTCATCAGTCAACATTTTATAGGAATGATTTATTGAAATATAGACAGACCAATCACACTCCTGTTAATAGTTCATCATCTTATCGGTGGGGAAATGTCAGAGCTAATTCTCTGCATTCTGTATCTTCTACATTTCTCATTTCTGASAGTTCAAAAAAAACCCAACAAACCAAGTCAAACTGCATTCTTGACCTCACTTCAGCTGATTTGCACTGTTCTGAAGATAAAGAGCAAAATGCTGACAGTGGTGATATGATTTTACTAAGGAATAAAGAATGTGAGAAAAAGACCAAGTCATAGAGAAGCCTGAAGTAGGGAGAACTTGAGTGATGGTGCAATCCAGAGGACTGCTGTAGGAAGATAAACACTAGAGAAAGTGTATAGATTGTGTGGGCAGGGTAAATCCAGAAAGACAAAAAAGAAATKGTGACAACTTAGATATATCTCTTACATTTCAATCCCATGCCTTAATAAAGTTTCAAGGTCAACCACCATGCTACCTGATGTTGAGGATCAGTAACGTGCTTCTGAAAGTATTATTGCAAAGGGGTTAAAGTGGGAGATCTTCTCTGAACATTGCAATTTTACTGAAACCAGTGAAGTTACATGAGGGATGAGTTGTAATTTGCAGTTCAATGTACCATGTAATTCACAGTTTTTTGAAATGGATTTTTGAGTTCATGTAATCCTGGTAAGGATTCCACGGTATCTGAAATGTCTCATTATTCTTTTCAAAAAATAAGTTCAAACAGTGTACAGCTGTGTCCAATTAGGTACCAGACCATTCTTCTTTCATAAGGAGAGATCAATTCCCATTGTCAATTGCACAATAATTGTGCAATTATTAAAAATAATTAAAACTTGATTGTCTCCTGGGGGTTCCTTTTTAAATTTAAAGAATAACTTAAATGAATCTTTAAGCCTTTCAAAAGCATAGTGAATGTTTTAATTCTACCTTTTCCCTAGAACATATGAGTTCCAGTCTATGACCAGATTTCCAAGTATGGGTAAGTAGAAAGGCATGACACAATATTCTTAAAATTCATTTCTCTTAAATTCTCTTACWGTCTTGTACAACCCTTGCAAAAACCTGACAGGACTGGAAGGGAGACTAAGCATGTTCAGAGACTGTACAAAACAGGGAGGAGCTGYCAATGCCAGCAAAAGCAGGGAAGCTCTGCAGGAGAGACCTCGACAAATTAGAGAGATGGGCAATCACCAGGCATGTGAAGTTCAACAGGGGAAAGGGTTGGATTCTGCACCTGGGATGGGGCAATCCTGATTATTGTATATGCTGGGGAGTGAGAAGCTGGAGGTCAGTGGTGCAGAAAGGGTCCTGGTTCACAGCCAGTTGAACATGAGCCAGCAGTGCGCTGGTGACCAGGAGGGACATCCCTGTCCTGGGGGCATCAGGCACAGCATCATCAGCTGGGCAAGGGAGGGGATTGTCCCACTCTGCTCTGCACTGGGGCAGCCTCACCCTGAGTGCTGGGGGCAGCTTTGGGCACCACAACATAAAAAAATAAATAGAAAGCAGCTAGAGAGCGTCCAAAGGGGTCACATGAGGAGCAGCTGAGGTCACTTGGTCTGTTCAGCCTGGAGCAGACGAGACTGAGGTGAGACCTCACTGTGGTCTTCAACATCCTCATGAGAGGAAGARGAGGGGCAGGCACTGATCTCTTCTCTGTGGTGACCAGGGGCAGGGCCAAGGGAATGACCTGAAGTTGTGTCAGCAGAGGTTTAGGCTGGATATTARGAAAAGGTTCTTCACCCAGAGGGTGGATGAGCACTGGAACAGACTCCCTGGGGAAGTCACCACAACACCAATCCTGGAAGAGTTCAGGAAGCATTTGGACAATGCTCTCTGGCACGTGGTGGATTTTGGGGACTGTTCTGTGTGGGGCCAGGAGCTGAGCTTGAGGATTCTGTGGGTCCCTTCCAATTCAGAATATTCTGTGATTCTATGAATCAAAGGAGCTCCTATTGTTAAGGGTATAACTGCTGAGAGGAAAATATCTCTCACAATGCTACCAACTACAGTAAGATGGCATGGAGTTTTACTTCATGGACAAAGGATTGTTTCATAAGTAATCCATTGAGAAAAAAAAAAAAAAAAAAAAAAAAAAAAAAAAAAAAAAAAAAAAAAAAAAAAAAAAAAAAAAAAAAAGACCATTAAGACAGATCATAAAATAGTATTCCTTCCCTTAGAAATTCTGACATTTTGAATTTTGGTATGAGACTAGCAGAGAAAAAGTTAAGAATTTCTAAACAGAAAGTAAAGAGAACATTTAGGAATAAAAATATAATTTTAATGAAATAGATCATGTTCTATAAATCCTAAAATATATTATATAATGTCTCAATTCAAAATTAAAGCACTTAGGTTGAAATTAACAATATAGGTCTAAGAGTTTTAAATTTTTGCCMCTAAAAATTTGTCAGAATCAGTACTTTATTGGTATTTGGATTTGAGGGAAAGGCACAATTCCACAGGGAATAAAACCGTACTTTCATGTAGGCTTTCATAGCCTTTCCTATAAACTATACCACCTGCAGCAATGTTAAAGAAATMATTACATTTGGGAAATCAAATCTCTCCAGCTCAGAATCCATTCTAAGAACAATTAAAATTAAACAAAAAGGCTTTCAAAATAATCTCTTCCAGTGCCGCTATTACCACTGCAGATAAAGGGTCGTGATGATCCTTTGCRTTGCTTATCTTAACCTCTAAGTTTGACTTAGTATAAAACATTGAAATCCAGCTTTGTCCATCTGCTCTATATTAAGTTATCAAAGAGCTTATTATTTTATCTGAGTCTTAACTTGTCTCAAAGGAATGTGTAATATGGTCTTCTGACAGTTTTAAATTTAATTATTGAGAAGACAGTGTTGTTACAATCTTGTATTTAAAAACATGGCAATAATTTAACAGGAAAAGTTTTAAGGACATTAATTCTCGGTGTGACTTGGGAACATAATAGCTATCATACATGCCACCCAGCCCTGTGCAWAGTTTCCAAAACCAGATTTGTGTCATGAAATGTTGGCCATTGGCTGGAGAAAGGCCAGGACGGGAAGAGCTGCAGATGATCCCTCTCTTTAGTGCTCTTCCTGTCTCAAAGCTTTTTTAGTTCTGGGGCTGCCTTAGTGGAATGTGATTCCTGAGAAATCACTTCCTAGAAATTTTCTTTCTGTAAGTTTTCCCAMTGTGACCTTTATTCAGATAAAGAAAATCTTTCTTTTTCAGAAAATATTTTCATGGATTTTGGGCTTTTTTCCCCCAAATTTGCTTTTTAAACTCTCTGTGCATGTAAACCAGGACACATAAAGTTTAACAATATTAACAGTTTGACTGCAGCTTTGCCATGGGCTGAGGGATTATGGAATAGTGTGCAAATCCCACAGTTTATCTGACAAACCAACCCTAAAACTCCTGGTAGAAATATTATCACCGTGTGCTGTTCCAGCCAAGCTCTTTTGAGAGGATAAATGTACTCAAGTCTCACAAACTTCATGACTCCAGGRAGCAGCCTATCATTAGAAACAGGGCTAATTCAATCATACGAGTAAGATGTATTTGGGACCTAACAAAAAGAAAATTGAAATAAATGGCATTTACTTTATTGACTTCAGCTTTGTTTGGCTTAAATCCTTAGGCTCAGTTCCAGCTGTCAATTCATTTCCAGAAATGAACTTAAGCATGTGCTTTAGTGATTTAGCATTCCTGAAGAGGGATGCATTTAAGTGTGTGCTTAAATGATGTGTTGAATTGGGATTTTAAAAATTGAATGGGTGCAAATTTCCCAATATGCTATAATAAATTCTGAAGAAGTGTATTTGGGCATGTAAATTTAGACAAGAGTTAAAACAATGAGGGACAATAACGATTCTCTTATGATACATTGAGTAATTCAATACACTATTTTCTCTTTTTAGAAGTTAATTTTTTGAGAACAATACAAAGTTTAATGGTCAAGAACAACACACTGACAGTTACAATATAAAATAAACCCTCACATTGTTTTTAAGCAATTTATGTAACAAGGCAAGTCATTACAATAAAATATCCCCAATTGCAAGAGTGGGCGATAATCCATAGCTAATCAGTTTTCACTGTACAAACCTGASATCAATTTTAATTTGGATGGAAAGTGTTTTCATATATCTTTAAAGGACTCAAAGTCCCAAAATAGAAGCAGCCTTATGATTGTCCAGATGATCCACTTTCATCCAACCACTCCTAACTGAATATTCAGAGATTGTAAAACAATTTCTGGAGCATAAGAAGGCTGACAGTTGATACCACACAATTTAAAACACATATGTACATACCTGTTAGCAAACCTTTGAAATAAAAAAAAAAAAAAGTCTATGATTTATTGTGTAACCTTATTTGTAATACAATTTTACTATTAAATAGAGGCAAATATTTTAATTTGTGGTTGAATCTAACATGACTAAGCCTGAGCCAGTAAATTTGAGTGCTAAATGAATATTAATTCAATGTTTTTATGCTCTGACAATATCCAACTGTTCCAGGCTTGAATGAATACTGTATTATGCTATAAATCCAAGAAATTGTGTCTATTCATTATTAAATGTTGCACCTTCTTTTCTTATTACTAAGAATGCAATCMTTCAGGTTTTAGGATAATTAAATAAAGAATATACTCGACCCTGGAGAGTTGCACCTTCTGTTTTTCCTTTATGATGTGTTTTGACCTAGTTCCAGCTTACACATGGGGAAAATGTTAAAAGCATATAATGTATATACAGGCATTGACTGATACTGAGGACAACAATCAAAAATGTCCTTTCAGTTACCAATATGTGACTTAGATTTTGAGTCTATTTTTAAGTGCTCAKTATGACTGCACTTCTGATAGACAGTTTATTCTTTCTGAATCAAATTCTGCTTTCGACTACCGTGGTATTAAAGAAWTATTCTCATCGTCTTTCAGGGGTTTCCCTGAAAGGTGGGTAAAGGTCACAATTTGGCTTTATATTACCTGATAAATACAAACCTGTAGAAATGATCAAGAAAGTCTTCAAACCTGAGGTATGTTACTTAAGGTTAAAATGGTTTTGGAAGTTGGATCTTTAGGGATTTGTTACCCCCTCAAATCAAGAACATATTTTTTTCCTCTGAGCACCCTGATTAAGGTATGCAAAAATGGATCATGCTATTTGGAAATGTGTTTATTTATTTCAAATGGTTCTGTTAATTCTCTCTGCAAGGGTTTTTCAGCTAAAGGAGGTCTGCTGGATATTGCCTAGAATAACCTTTCAGAGATCACACAGTCCAGGCTGGCCTACCAGCCCCTGCTTACTAAGATCTGTTCAGATCTAGACCAAAATAGTTTCATTATCTCAAAGACATAAATCTTCTATTTCCCTTTACACATCCAGATCTTGCCTTCACAATATCCTGTCTTTTTTAATGCTGCATATTCTCCTGAGAATCTCCCCTGAATACACATGGACACTTAACACTTTCACATGCACCACTTTCTTACCATGCAAGTGTTGAATGTCTGGGCCTTTGTTGCTATTGACACTGCTCCTTCTTCCAAAAGGGAAAAGAACTATTAGGCSCTTTCCACTATGTCGTTGAACATATCTCTCTCTCATCACCATTGGTGTTTCAATTTTTATTAAAGGTGAGCACCAGCACTTTTTCTCCTTGCTCTTCCCCCATGACTCTGTGATATTCCCACAATATCTGTCTGATTCAGTTTATGACTTGCTAAACTGTGATTGAGCAAGTTCAAGTATGAGACTTTACACAACCCCATTCAAGTCCTTTTTGAATGCAGACTTCTGCCACACTTAYCAATCCTGTTAACCTGTACAAATTTTTGGTGTTTTCCATCTGCCCCTAGAATGCTGACTCTGAGGTCAGGAACCATTCCTTTGGATATACATTTCTGCCCCAAAATCAATGTTACCAAAAATAAACAGCTGCCAAAAGTACCGCTCTTACAGAATTGCTCAAACATCTACCCATAAAAGTAATTCTGCAGATATACTTATAAACAATCATAGACAGTTGTCTGATTTACAGGTACCTACCTAATGGATTGATTTAGCATTAGGGGTACTTTATTTTCATGTAGATTCCCYACTAGTTTCACCAGAGAAACCAGTATCAGCTTTCCTTTTATGGCTATCAAAATTATTCAATTTAGAATAGAGTAAGTGTCATCTAACTAACCAGTCTCAAAGCCCTAAAGTACCTCTGTAAAACCAACAGAATTATTGGTTTTCTTTTATGCTAATGCATAAATGTGATGAACTGATCACAATAAGAGTTTGGAGGTTTCTGTGTTGTCACAAGAAATTAACCTATTTTATTTTTATTGAGGGATGTATTTTGAATAGGCACTTCAGATTGCCCTTGAACCAACATATTAAATTAAAGGACAGATTAGAAAAGTAACTGCTGAATATTAATTTTAATTTTTCATGGGATTTAAAAGTTCATCATAGACATTAAGAGATGGAAAATAATAAAAGCAAATCTTTCCTATTTTGCAAACTAACRAAGTCAGATACCTAAGTATTTGAGTTTTGTACACCATCCATAGGGCCAGTGAAAATACAGTCAAGGTRTTTTGTTCAATCAGAAACATTTCTCTGTAACAGAGCCTTCAAAATTATGAGGGCTACACTTGAAAAGAAATACTGGGTGTAACAGATCACTTGGTCCTTCACTACCATTCATTAGATGTAAATAAGTTCCTAAGGGGCTCTTTACTCCACCACACATAAAATTTTGCAGTGTATGTGGTTTATCAATAAAACTGAATGCTTTTTAGCAGCCCAGCAGTAGAAGTGTAACATTTGAATTTAATTCATAGCTTTGCTATGTAAAGAAGTTTTCTGGGTACAATTTAGTATCGTAAGAGCCCTCTTTTTGAAATGGTTGTTTCATTCTGTAAATTTCATCATGAAAATGTTCCTGGTGGTTTTGATCAGAATATGGTCTTTTCTCTGTGTTTTTCACAGAATATGCAGAGTTGGAAGGACCCATCAGGATTATCAAGTCCAACTCTTTTCAACACTCAGCTTTAAATCTTGTTTTCCTGTGGTAGGGTATGACTTCAGCACTGCTACTACCTTCCAGGAATACAGCTAAGAAAATACTCAAGTAAGTTTTCCCAGCCTTGAGGACAGCTGGAAAACATAATTTGATATATTTTTTCCACATCATGACAACATCCCACTTCTCCCAGTACTTTTAACACTGGGGCTCAATATTGTCATCTGACATGTTGACCTTCATGGGTATTTCTCTTGCTGCAGAAAGGTCCTTTAACTGCCTCTGCAAAAATTGGCTGGTCAGTTTTAGAGGGAATTATGMCCATGCCCCACACCTCACACTGAAGAAAATACACTTGGGATAAAATCCATCAAAATCCTCTTTGATGCCAAGATCCTTTTATCGGTGTTGTTCCTGTCATATGAAAGTTCTAGTCGCATATGATTTCTCTAAAACTTAGAATTAAAGCTTTCCATCTATTTCTGTCTGTACAGAAATCTGTGCCAAAATTTCAGGTATAAATAAGGCATAGCCTACAAAATGTCAAATGCCATGGAACAGTTATTCATTAAGGATATACAGTCTGTAAAGGAACATGAAGCATCAAGGATTTTCTTGCAACTTCCGTACCCATCAACTGAAGTTTGGACAAGGCAATAAATCAATCTTATGGCATCCATCAATTTAATCAGGCACCTACTTAGAAAAGCTCAGAAGTTCTGAAGCCTGTGAAATGGCATTTTTCCACAACACTTCAATCTGTTCTCAGTCATGTAGGTATGGTGTCTTAAAATTTACACTAGTGACTAAAGGAAGATAATAAAAATTAGGAATTTAAAAAGGGGTCAATATACTTCTGGTCATGTTGGAAGGAAAGAGGACATTAAATTAAACAGGAATTGTGATAGTCCACTGGATAATGTAAATGTCTAAAGCCACAAATACACAAAATATTTTGGGTGGCCTTTAAGTAGGATTTCCTATATTCTGATAGTTCCCCTGAGTATTCTTTTATCGTGCAATACAAAGATTTTTTGTTAACAGGTATTCAGGGTAGCTTCATAAATTTCAAGAACGCTTAAACATCACTGATACTTGACAATACAAGGTWGAAATGTAATCCTGATGTGTGAAAGGAATGTAATAAAATCACAGCAAATATAAAAAGTATAGGACAGAAGATACGTTGTCATTAAGTTGTGCTAATTGTGGCCCAACAAAGGCTACTTAGCTTTCAGGTTTGTTTTTTTTTAAATACAGATCTCACAGCAAAATCCGCTCTCATCAAGATCCACATTTTCATATGGTTGAACAGATCTGAATGAAATTTTCAGCAGAAACAATTCAAAGTAATGGCTACTATATTTTTTCTGATCCATGATTTCATCTTTTAGTGCCTTCTTTCTTTTTCTCTATTTCCTATTTAACTAAATCATAATTTGGATACCATGTAAACATTCTGTTGTTACCAAATAAATGTTACAGGTATTTTGTTTTGGAAAACACAGATAACCTTCTAAAACATAAGAAGAAAATAAAATTTTGCAAACCCACAATATTTCAAACAAATAGAGCCCTGACCTCCATTTCCTATTGGCATCTGCATGCACTCATAAGAAGGTTAATTTGTGAAACTCACATTCTCCCCCACCCTTTTAACTGAAGATGTTGAAGGAGCCTTACTGACCACTTTAAGGTGCAAGGAATATACAATAATAATAATAGATATAGTACTATATCTGTAAGACATAAGAGTGTCTTCCAAGAGAAAATCTCTTGTTCAGAGACTACACAAAWAGAGGATAAAAAGATATTATATTTTTTAAGGGTGTTTTTAATCTGAAGTAAGAGGCAGACTGATAAAGAGAGAAGACAGAAAAAAATAAAAATGAACAGTGATACAGCATTCATCAGTCAGGTAGAAAGGATTTGTGGGTAATGAATCACAGAAATAGAAAACTGCAAGGCTAAGCTCAAAGGCAGCTATACTTGTGGTCTCACATAGAGTTCAGGAAAGCTCTTTTCCAACAACAAGGACAGGCAGGATGATAATGCAGAAATGTTTGACTGAAAATTAACAAATGGA
>NW_026623385.1:94179-128953 GCF_030028575.1 Malurus melanocephalus | reverse complement strand
ACAAGTCTACCCCTCACAGATGTTCCCCTGAACTGTCTTCCCTAGGATCTTTTTTGCCAATGCAATAAATCTGTCCCTCCTCCCTTAGATGACAGCATTGCCCTGTGGTAGTATTGGGGAGGTTTCTTTAAGGTGGTGGAATCTATTAAACAAAAATGGTAAAGTTATTATGCTACCACTTATATGTGACAGCTGGCACTCTACTATCTAAAATGTCAAACCTCAGAAAATTACTTTTCAACCACTCATTTTCAGAATTGAAAGAGATTTTTTTTTTCTTTTTTTTTCTGGAGCATAAGGTTATGCCAGGATTTGAAACCAATCTTTAGACAGTTTACTAAATACAGTGCTTTTAAATGAATGTGAAAAATACACTCAACTGACCAAAGTTATAAAATTTGTTGGTCTCCCTCAAAATCTGCTGCTGCATACAAAGTAATTTAAGATTATATTATCAAAGAATGTTCTCCTATAACGCATGGAATTACTTTTTTTACTAATTTCTTTTTCACTTGAAGTTACTAGGAATGTGAAAATTTGAAATCAGCTCCACTTCCTTATATGGTTCTTCAAAACACCTTCTTCAGTCATCCCAAGGCCTAAGATTGGAGTCTACACTTCAGCCACGTCATTCTCTGTCTGGAAAGTTTTCCAACATTTACAACTTTTCAGAGAAGTTCAAGCAATATTTTTCCCCTATCTTCATTCAACTCAGTCTCCCAAAGTGTTACAGATGACATTGTCACTCTTCTGAAAGCCCTGTACCACAGTTACATGAACAAACAGCGATAAGCTGACAGCTCAGCAGTCAGTTCATGTCACAGCTCTTGTTTCAGTTTCCTAGTACATGTTATGTATGTTGAACTATGATTCTACATTTCCCACAAGAGAATCCCATATTATCTCCATGATTATTCCATTCTCTGGAAAAAAAAATGGTGGAGAAAAATAATGTCTTTTTTTAACTTGAATTGCTCAGGCTAATTGCATACATATATATATATATATTTTTTATATATTTTATTTTAGATATAATCCAGACTGAGAACACAGTGTTTATAAAGCTCTTATGTGATCATAAGCATGAGCAATACAGTGGTTTCCCAAGAAACAAACATGCCAGGTTTGTTTTTTCCTTACTTTAAGGGAAACTCCAGTTTCAAAGTTCAGAGAAAAAAAAAAAAAAAAAAGATCAAATTAAGCCTCAAAAACAAAGATAAGTGGCTGAGATATGGCATGATAGATGAAAGATAGAGCAACACTTGCAGGGTCAAATTTAGGAATGGGAGATAGTCTGGCTTGTGTTCTTTAACCCTCAGGTAYAGCTGGTAAACAACTAGTGGAAGTAAAGGAGCATTATCTATCTCCTGTTGGCATAGAACCATTACCAGCAGAATTAATAATTATCTATTTACTAGAGAATAAAAAGTCTTTATTTTTCTCTGATACTGTAATCATACAAGCTTCAAATGTACATAAAAATAACTAATACAGGAGCCAAGCAAATTCARTTGGGAAAGTAAGGCCCACTTTTATAATGAAAAATAAGTTTGAGTAAATTTTGTTAGCTTCTCAAATCTACACCATAATTTAGATGAAACTTAATCATAGAATCATAGAATATCATAAGTTGTAAGGTTCCTACAAGGGTCATCAAATTCCAAGGACCTCAAATACTGTAAAGTTGAAGAGCTATCACCCATCTGTATCAGACAACATGAAATAGTTTCTGCTTCTACTATAGGCATGAATAGGAGAAAACCTCAGGATGCTGCTAACACATTCTGATTTGAAGTAGCAGATGAACTGTTCTTGTGATGCCTTATGTCAAGAATAAAAACTACTCATGAATAAAAGGGTGATATAGTGAGCCATGAAAAGTGGATGATTATACATTTAGTTTATTGTTTCATCATCCTCTCATAACACGGCTCCAATAACATCATTATGTTGTCCATATTTATACTATCGGAAGATTTCCACCATGTCATGGACTTTCTGTATTTGACAGGGGCAATGGCAGAACAAAAGAGATTGGGAACTACTGAGTTGACAATGAAAATCACTAATTGCTCCTGTATTCAAGAAATGTGGACATCTAAAATGTAGACATTTTGACATTTTAGACAGTATAACTGTTTTCTGCTCAGCTCAGAAAAGCCTGTTGGACACTACCTTTCCTTTTGCCCTTCAGTTCCTGCTTCATGTTACTCAGTATCCATCATAACATTGATTATGAACTTGGCAATTTTAGTTCATCCAATATCACAGAGAAAATTACATGTCCCTCAAAATAAAATTACAGCGTTCATGAATGATCAGTCAAGCACATCTCTTGCTTGACTGAATGCACTCTACCTGTATAGCTGTCTTGTGGCAGAGTCACTTAGTTTTGAAATGCTGTGTTTATAGTACACACTGGGGGCAGAGATTGCCAGGCTAGTGCTGGTTTAGTGGAGGTAGAACAGGGCTTTTTAGACTGGCACAGTGCAATTGCAGCTGTTTTCCTTCTAGGGTCATGCTATCTTTGCTGGAGTCGCTTCGGTAAGGACTGGAATGCAAAACTATTGCAGGATAATTCCTTGTAATAGTGCCAGATATTTTTAGATATGTCAATATGCCATTACAGCATCACCAACTCCTATCTACCTCATAGCAGGTAACCCTTCATCACAGCTGAAATACTCCATGAGTTTCTTGACTTTTAGAGGTCTACCTCTAAAACATAAGCTGTTTTTTCAACAAGAAATGGTTAAGTTAGTAATTTTGAAACAAGTATCACAAAAGGTTTTCAGAAAAGGAAGGTAAGATWATATTATATAGCCTATGAACTGATAAAATATAATAGTCCATTTTGGAGAATTATCAAAACAAATAACTATTGTATCTAATTTGTTTTAAGGCTTGGAAGAACTGAAAAAGTACATCTGAGCATGCTACTTCAGTATTCCTTCTGTTAGCATGTTGGTCATAACACAAAGACATTTTGACTGTGCTTCAATTCACACAAAACTGCAGCATTAGTCTTTTACATATGAAAATTGCTAGAAATTTGATGGGGGAGTTGATGAAAAATTTGTTTAGAGAAAAACATAATTCTACTTGTGAGTGTAGCAGGTCTGGACAATGACTCAGTCAAAGCAATATTTTCAACTGTGATATTATCAGGTGAGTAAAATTTAGTCACTTCTTCAACTGCTCACCATCCTGGAGGTATTCAAGGAATGGCTGGACATGCCATTTAGTGCTAGTAGTGCCATTTAGTGTAATAGACAGTCTTATCAGTCAAAGGTTGAATTCCATGATCTTGGAGGTCTTTTTGAATCTTAATGATTCARTGATTCTAACTCAGCATGGAAAGGTTTGGGTTTTACCTGAGACGAGAYAGGAAATGCAGAAAAGTTAAACTCTTACAAGATGAAAAGTATTTTCCAACCAGTTCATTTAGAGAACACTGGAGGATATGCATGTCACATATGTGACATCTGGAAGTGACAAATCTCTCATTGCCTTTATAAAATGAGTTGGTTCTTCTGTTTTGTAGGGGTGGAGAATCTGCAACAGATTTTAGTGGAAAGTTTTACCTCAAGAAAATAAATGTAATATTTCCTGGTGGGTTATAATGTTATTCCTCCTCTTGTAAGTACAAAAAAAACCCCAAACAGCTAAAGCTAAAACCAAACCAACCAAAAAACCCTCCAAAATCAAATGCCAAACCAGACCAAGATCTGACAACAGAGATTTAACTAAATTTTCACCCCCCAAAAAAATCACAGAAGACTGAATGATGATGCATATTCTGTTTCACAAAAGAAAGTTAAATTACYTCTGTGATTATTCAGGGAAAGATTGCACTTTTAAAACTTAGGTGACTTTGGTGACTTCAATGAGACTCAGTGACTTCAACACTTAAAGTGCATAATTATTCATGACAATTAGAAATTGTCTGATTAAACAGAAAGGAATTCTTTCTTTGAAGGGAAAGAAAAGACAGTAGTACTTTGAGCAAGCATCATATATATATATTCATTCTAGACTAATCTACCATAGTTTATGTGGAAAGGAAGCAAATACAGAAGCTCTTACTCMTCACATTACAGAACTATAGACAATACACCAGAGAATTACAATCTTAGAAGGTCCTAAAAGACCTTACCCATTGAAAACTCTTGCTCCTCTTAGCATGAATGCACCGTCTACATAAGTGACAAAAACCCATTTGAATTAGAACTATGATTAGTATTTTTCAAAACTTTAGAGGACAGAATAAAACTGTATAGAAAATAGTTTATGTTAGATCAGTGCCTGTCATTATCTCTAAGAAAAGAAAGGGTGGAAAAGAATCCAGGGGACAATCTTTCAAGCTGCTGATCCAGCTTTTAGGRATGAATTAGCTCTGCCACTTGTAGATGCATCTGAAGTATCCAGAATAAATACCTGGAGCTGTCTGAGATCATTTATCTTTAGTTTCAAAAGGGTGCCTCCTATCACACTGGCAGAAGTTTTCAGTACATCTAAACTGGGAGCAGAACCAGTTACTCATTTTTATCAGACTGTAAACTTTTACCCACTAAACATCCCTCTGTTAGCAAAAAACTGTAAACATTGTACAAAACACAAGACAGCTTAGCTCGATGATGCTCAATGAAGCATTAGTGCTGCATAATCTGATTCATTTGGTGCTTTAATAATGCAAAATATAGTTTCTGCTTTATTACATAGCTGTTAATGCAGAAATGACATGCTTACAAAAGATTTACTATATTACTATTTGCATATAGGCTTCCTTAATAGATGAGAGTGTTTACTGCTCCTTTGAAATCAAAATATTTGTTCTAGGCATTCTAGACTGAATAAAGACTGCCATCTTCTGCTCTAACTGCAGCAGATAGAGATACCCAGGTTAGCCTCATAACAACACTATATGTCTTCTCTTTATCCATTACGGAGCATCTCCTTCCCCAGTAATGTAGTAAGAAATATGACTATAGAAACTATTTTGAGTTTTTACAACATGCTTTTTAGAGCTACATATCTTTGTGCTTTTGTTCCCTTTCTGAAAAACAGAGAGGGAGCAACCTGAAAAAGGATTTAATTGGATCATAAATTATCCTGAGTTGGAAGGAACCCATAAGGATCACTGAGTCCAACTCGTGGCTCTGCGCAGAACAATGTGCCAGAGAATGTTGTACAAAATTTTCTTGAGCTCTGGTGCTGTGATTACTTCCCCAGGGAGCCTGTTCCAGTGCTTGACCACCCTCTGACTTGAAAATTTTTTTTCCTGATATCCTATACCTCCCCTGACAAAACTTCATGCAATTCCCTCCAGTCCTTTTGCTAGCCAGCAGATTTAATAGATTACAAAATACATTAACATAATGAAGAACTAAAAATGATTACAACTTCACTGCCAGTCTTTCTTCTCTACCCTGGCAGATGCTCATTCAAAATTTATTTAACTTAGCAACACTTAATTTGCATGTAGTTCAAAAATTTCTGTTGAGTTTACTCAAGTTTCACATACTCCAGGCATGACATGTGGAAGAGCAGGCCAGAACCCAAAAGGACAATTTAGAATTCTGAGAAAATTGTTTCTGTTTCAGCCCATAATTTATCAGGTATCCTATGAACCCCAGTTAATTTAAAAAAAAATTAAAAAAAAAAAGTCAAAAGTCAAAGAAATAAGATCCCAAACTAAAAGAAATTTCATCATCTTTCTGTCATCTAATAAAAGAGATTAAACAGAAAGTATTCCACGTGTCAGGGTTACAGCTGATGAACTTTTCTGAAGAGATCTTTTATTATAAAAGATTCCTCTGTTCACACAGAAATATTTCTAATGAATGTATGACCCAATTTCAAAAGGATAGTTTGTTCTTAAAATCAGATATTGGGGTGTACATTCAAATAGGCAAGGGTAGAAAACAGGCAAACATATCTCTGTTCCACGGTGGAAAATCTCACAACACAGAGCTGATGGTGATGCCTTCTCCATGTTAACCTTGTCTGTGGCCAAGTAGGTGTGAGACACATCCTAAGACATCCCCTCCCAGATAGGATATTCATAGATTAAGAGCTTAAATAGACTTTAAATGTCTAAATACAGATTGACTTACATATTTTCATTTGTTTATTTCATTCAGTGAATGATTACCTTTTACAAAACAGAATAGCTCCAGTGAGAGGCAAAAATATATTCATAACAGAAAAGCTRTTTATTTAGAGTGTAAATCTAGAGCCCAAGGAGACACAATATTGCAAACTCCCTGTTATGGATTAGGTAGAGCAGCAATTTGAAACAACCTAGAGGTTTGTGGCTGGAACATAGGTCCCTGATGTCAGCAGCAAGTGCCCTGATAAAAAAGCTACTGGATATTCTGGGAGTGGGGAAAGGTGATGAACRTTGTTCTTCACCTTGTTTCTTCTTTTTTTCTTCACTTTAGCTGGATAGAAAGAAAAAGCTTTTTGAAAAACCTCAAAGCTTCCWCAGAACATACTTATATGTATAAAGATCTAACATTACTGACCTCTCATCTTTGGATCCGTGTTACAAGGAGGGCTGGCAATGACATAAAAATCAGGGAGAAAGGAAATAAAAGAATTATACTGACACGAAGGAAGCAGAAGGGCACAAAGAAAGAAAATTTCTTTAACATTCAAGAGGCAGATCTGGAAYAAGATGCAGGAGGGGAAAAAAAGAAGCAACAATAACAGAAAATCACTATCCTTTATTTGAGACAGTGACAATTTCACCTCAAAGGCAATTATACCTTCAGTGACATTCCTAACATTTGTCCCTCTGTTTTTCCTTAAGAGGCAGATAAGTGCACTCCAGAGGAAAAAACCAAACAGACTGATAAAGCTGTTTGCTTTATCCTTTAGAATGTCTACAGTCAATATCTATTCATTTGACATCTTTGCTAATTTTTCCCATGCTATCACAGGGTTCTTCTTCACTAGAAAACCACATTTGTGCAACTAAGACAATAATAAATAACTGGCTCCAGAAGAAAGCATCACCTTTAGAAACAAGCAAAGGACATGGCAATCAAACTCCAGCACTGACAGGTACAACTTCTGCTTCATTTGCATGCAGGCAACAGGCAATACCATAAGGTATTTTTACACTAAGACTACTGAACCCAACAGTATTGTTGCTTCCAAGTGGCAAAAAAGAGAAGAAGCTGGGACCTGGAGAACATGTGCTTCTGTCTTCTCACAGTCCAGCTGAAAGCACCGAATTTATTCCACAACTTTCTTTTGAATTCCTCTCTTGATAATTATTACCAAAGRAGGATGGTTTGAGAAAGAGTAAGGTTTCTGCAGGTTTGGGTTTGTTCTTTAATTTTATTCTTYAGAACTACCTGCATGGAAGATACTTCACCTAAACATAACCATACCTGAGCCTTCCTTAAAATGATCCTATGTCATGATTACAGCATAACACCAATTCTGCATAAAGCAGGCTGCTTTTTATATGCTGTTTATAATCATCTAATTCTTGCCTGACATTGTCTTTCTCCTCTTCCTTATCTGAGGACACAAATCAAAAGAATCCTGTTTTGATTGCAGTTTGATATGCTGAGTATGTGGTCTTTGCAGAGTGGTTTGTTCTATTCTTAGRATTCTAAAATTATTCCTGTGTTTCTAACAGTAAACTCCTCCTCAAACAGAAAGCATATCGTGTGCCCAGCATCTTTGATAATGTTGCTTGGCCTACAGAATCATATAAGAGTAGTAGGTCTAACATAAATAAWAATGATAAATGGGAGCTGAAAATGACCTCATAGCAACACTGCAAAATGTGTAACTCTGAAATTATATAATTATATTTTAAAATAGATCTTTTCATCCTGAAAATGCCAGAATTTTCCATGAGACACAAATTCTGTACTTGCTCATCCCAGTTTATTTCCATTTAAAACAATAAATTGTTCTTTACGTACTTTGCTTCCTTGCTCAACTACACTATTAATTCATGACCTCCTGGGGAAAAACTCTAATAAAAAGTTGCATAATAGTATTGAATATCTTTTTGCAGTTTTTATAGCAGGAAGAGTTTAAAATAAAACCTTGAGGCCACAAAAAACCTGTATTTTCTGTTAGYAGAGGCTTCAAAATGGTTGAAGATCTTATCTGCAACAGAGAGTAGTGGATGGAGATGCTAAATAGTGTCGTTTTATATCATTAAATTATCAGCTTGATCCTTTCCATCACCAGAGTTAATCATAGCATATCCTGAATGTGGAAGGCTCTCACAAGGATCACAAGAATCAGAAGATGTGCCTGAGAGTGTTGTATTCCAGTCAACACCCAACTGTCTTATACTATTTAAGCACAAAGAAAAAACCAACTTGTTTTATAACTCATTGAAATAGCCCCATTTCAATCTGAACTATTCACTGTGGATTTTGTATTGTTCCATAATATTAACTTTCATCTAAAAACAATTATCTTTCCTTTGGTGACAGACAAGGTGATTCACCTGTCAAGAGACTCTCTTCACCTTGCACGATTGGCRCATTTCCTTTGACTGCTGCCAAGAGCTTACTGCGTGCCAACAGGAGTCACTATAAACCAGAACCACACTTCCAGTCTTTGGCCACTCATTTTATAACCAATATTTGAAAATATTCTTTGCAAATTACTTCGGATAAAACTTCAAAGTATCTCCCCTATGCCTGGGGATAGACAGAAATCATAAATGAAAGTAATAAATTTCTGTAATGAGACTTTTCTATAGTGATAAAATGATGTACAATGAAAATGTTCCTGAATTTCTCCATATTTTTTATTTCATTGAAATATCCATAAGAAGAATGAAAATAATCCTTAGGCCCACAGTATGTTGTTTTGACATCTCATTTTTTTGCAGGAATGCCTTTAATTGTAATATTTCTTTGCTTTCTTAAGGAAAAAAAGCTATTTTTAACAATTTCTCTGCTGTAAAAAAAGTCATAGTAATAATACTACAATCGCAAAATTATAATATTCCTATGCAAAGGATTATTCCAAAGCTTTTGCCTGAGTCAAGAATAATGGACACAAAAAAACCCGAAACCTCACTATATTGAGGTAAGTGGCAGTTGGAATTCCTGGAGGAAATCCTTTGCTTCTTTTCCTAAGAGCCAGAAAATAACAGAAGAATTGATGATTACTGGAAAACATAGTACTAAAAGGGAAGTTATCCCAACACGGAGGAGAAGTTAGAAGCAGTAAGAGAATAGTAGGACTACAAGAAATACGACAAATGATCTGAACTATCATAAACAGGAAAATTAGGAATAATGGTATAATTAGGCATGAGTTTAAAGAGATGGCACGAACACTGAATAAAATAAGCAAGAAAAACACAAGAACAGTTCTAACTGTCAAGGGATATAAAGGAGCAAAAAAAATATTTTACAAATAACTTAGAAGAAAACAACAAAAGAAAATCTGCTGTTTAAATATGAGCCAAAAAATAACAAGCAGTAGAAGATACACTAAAAGCTGATGTTTTCTTTTTTGTTCATTTCAACCACTTTTCTGAGAGAAGTCAATTTAAATGAAATTTGGAACACTGTTTCAAAATTATTTAGCCTGTGTTTCTAAGGATACTCCGAGAAATCCAGTGGATCTGGAACATTATAAAGTATTGAAATACTGTGTCTATTCCCTTTTCTTTCCAGACAATTCATAGCTACCTTGATGTACAAATCAGAGGACAAGGCTAAGAAAAGAATATATAATATTTTACCTTATTGTCTACTGGATTAGAAAAGACAAAGATGTGAAAAGAAACGCTAATTTGTCTACTTTCAGAAAATGAAACAATGATGACTGAAGTTATTAAACATTTTATTAACACCTAGGAAATACAACTGCGACATAGATTTGGCAAGGACAAAAATACCAAACCAGTTGTTTTCTTAATTATCTAAACATTTGACCAAGTGAACATGGTACATATTTGCAAAGATTTTGTTGCTTTCCACACACAAACACTGCATAAATTAAGGAAACTCTCAAAATAAACAAACAAACAGGAAAAAAAAATTTAAAGCAATGTGGACAAGTTATACATCATTACACTCTCAAGGCACGGCAGGTGGTTTCCAAYTGAGATCTTCTCTGGAGTCTATTCTACTCAGTTGCCCTTGAATAATGAAACAATTTTATGAGAAAATGGAAAATGCAGTCACAAAAATTGCAGACAATAACTGTCTGGGCAAGGCTGGAAATATTTTAAAAGGGAGGATGCACTGTCAGAATGGTCATGAAAAACAGAAAAATCTTTACAAGAAATATGAAAATCCAGGTGGATACCATATGATTGTATTTCAGAAGAGAAACTAAATTTTACAAATAGGGATAATTGGCTATGCAGAGACATGGACATTTTTTAGAGAAGAATCTCAGAAGATTTGGGGTCTAAAAGCTACAATGATRCCAAAGTAATTGTTTTACATACTGCCAAGAATGTCATGTGTAAGAGGTACAAGGAAACTCTTCCTCTCAATAACTTTTTTAAYAAAGTCTCAGATTCTGTTCAGCATGCTAGTTCAAATGCCAAAAGAGAGAGACACTCAGCTTATAGGGAAGCATTGAAGAAGTGTGGTTTGTTTCATTTAGAAAACAGCTAAAAAATATAGATAAGAAGTAACAGTATTCTAATATTTAATTTTTTTCCCCCTAAAGGACTATGATCAACTATATACTGCAAAAATATTTTCAGAAAGAAATATTTAAATTAGATATGAAGGAAAGCATCTAATCTGTAAGCTCAGAGGGACTTAAGCATTTTAAATAACCTTTGCCAGAGGTATCCAGCACAACAAAAAAATGTGGTTTGGGAAGAAATTCTCAGCTGCTTTTAAATGCATTTTTCATAATCTCATGGCTTTATACATCAACAAGATCTGCTATTAATGATCCCACTTTTCAGGATGTGAAGCCTGAAAATTAGTTTGCTGTAGAAGTACTTAGGAGGCTCACTAGTACAATTTATTGCTCATCTTGTTAAAGACTACTGATGATTTACAGTGTGTTAAATCTGTAAATGCCTTGTTCCAAACTCCATGAAATCAAACTACTTTCAACACTGAAAAAATCAAAACCATAGTACTTTTGACCCAAAATTTATAAATTTTTACAGCCCTGAGTAATGATTGAAAAAAAAGCCCACAAAATAAATTAAACACTATTTAGGTGATTGTGAAATTGATAACTGTTTGAGAGGGTGATCTAAATTTTAATAACCCCTAATTGGTTTGCAACAGTTGAGCATTTCAAGAAATCCACAATTTAATCTGCCTGGAGAACACTGTGACTGGCCTGCTCAGAAAATCATTTGGAAAAGAGCATATCTTTAAATCCCTTTGATTTGAGAATATTTTCTCACAATATTCCTGAAAGTATTCAGAAATTTCAATAATGGGTAATTTTTAAGTATTAAAGAACTCATTAGCAGAAAAAGAATCTCCATTAAAGAGGAAAAAAAACCGCAACTTTAAAAAGTACTGTGTGGTTGTTTTTTTTTCAAGGGTATCTATTTTTTTTTTTTTTTTTTTTCAATGTCATTCAAAATCAAAATAGGTTGCAAGTAAACCCCAGCAGTTCACATTACTATTTGTTCTTCCACAGCTATCCTTCGCTCTCATGCTCTGAAACGTAAAAGCCCATAAGGGTTATTGCAATGCTGGTAGGAAGAAAACCACCCTTTTTGGCAGGTCTCCAATATTCCATAGGTTGTCCTCATTCCCAACAAGTCAACACTCTTCTCCATGCACTTTTTCTCCCCTGTTCATTCAAGTTTTACTTGGTTGTCTCTCAAACATGATTCAGGATCGAGGAGCTGTCCRGAGACCACAATGGGGTAGAGACAAACTATCAGACCTGTGGTTCTATGGAAATGTCTGGGCATGTTCACATTGTAACTGTAAACTCAGATATTCCTCTAGGAAAGCCCGAGTCCCTTGTCTGGTGAGTATTTTCTATTTACCTTTAATCATTCATGTGATCAGTAATCCTCATCATCATCAGTAATAACAATGGCCTTTTTCCCSTTTAGAAGAGAACTGCTGCCCCTAAAGGCATCACTTGGGAATTTTTCAGTCTATCTGATTTCTTCCAGTTTGGCTCTCTTAGCCTCAGAAGAACTGTTATTTTGTACAATAATGTGAAAACTTCAAAAGACTACCTACAGTAAGAATAATTTATTTATTTTAATGTATATTAAGGAAAAAAAAGTTCTTCACACAATTGCCTTACTGAAAGCATGCATGTTTTTAAATACCACTCTCAGATGATAATTTTCATTGTATGAAGTAATTTTGTTTTAAATCAATTATGTCATGTCATCTTATTCTGATGCAATGAGACAAAAGGCAAAATTAAAATATGATTAAATCTGACAAGACAATCAAGAAAAACCAAAGAAGTAAGTTGTTTATGCTTGTTAAGACCTTATTAACTCATAATTAATTCCTTCAATAAATGTAGCAGAATGAGAACAAGTTTTTTTTTTATTATTATTTTACCTATATTAAGACTAGAAAACTACAGATGTTTGCTGAAATAGCTGATTGAAAGTTRTGATGACAATACCACAAAATAATATTGTTTGATATACTCATTTGAATGAATAAAAAAGGCACTCAAATAGCATGTTTTAAGCTTCAGAGTTGTTGGTTTGTCAAGCATGGTGAAGATGGGTTATATTACTACTTGAATCTTTGTATTCTGTGTATGTATCATATTTCCAGTCAAATTCAAGTCTTCCCAGTGTGTGTAGCTCTGTATATAACCAAAAAGAAATAATCAACTCATAAAAAAAAATTGTTAATGGAACAAAGAACAGGATAGTTCCATAAGGCAAAAGAAAAAAAATCCAGCATCTATCTCTTCTAAAGTCTGAGAATTGATTTAAGTTCTTACCATTTTCCTTTAGGTATAACCTCATCCTTCTCTTACTAACATTATCTTTCTCCAGCATATGATCTTTATTGATTTCAATGGACATTAGGTAGGTCTAAGGCAAGAAGTAATTATTCTTATATAAACTGTTTTTTGGTCACTGCAGTGAGGTTGCGTATCAGCTCATCTGATGAAGATTTTAAAGAAATGGGCAACTGAACATGAGGGGAAAAAATGACAAAATTCACTTACTGTTAAAGACTATACTGTAACCTACCAAGTTTTTTCCAGTTTCTTGCCAAATTCTACTACAATCCTGATCCCAATGCTCAAAGTAATGATGAAAACTCCATTCCTCAACTAACAAAATATTTTGATAAGGATATATCAAAAAGTAGTAATAATTACAGTGTGGAGAAAATATCTATTGTTTCCTATTATTCTATTATTACCATCTTGAACACGTAATATCATGAAAGTACTAAACCCAAGAGCCTTAAGCAAGCACTACCAATCTCAAATTAGCATTTAATTTTGTACTTWAAAATCTTATTAATTTTTTCCTGAATTCTATGCTAGATTCCTCCCAGAGATGAAAGCACCCATGCAATTGAATTTTGCTTTTAGGATGACTCAATCAGGAAGCTATAACCATATTAAGTGATTACAACTCRTATTTGTCATTCTTGAACTTCACAATGAGACCTTATATGCCAAGTTTTAATACCAATGCTGTGCTTTGCAATGTTTCAGGCTCTATTTTGACATACACAGAAAAAAAAAAAGCGCTAAAATGTTAGATAAAATATTGCTTGCAAGGAAAATAAGTACACATTTAATAAATAAACTTTTCCTTCCTGGATACTTAGACAACTTTAAGTTGTATTTTTCTTAAACAAAATATGGCAAAATATCACAGGGTSATGTAGGCCATAAGGGACCTCCAGGGATCACCTATTTCAGCTTCCAACTCACTGAATAGCTGAAATTTGACTGTTTTCACTGTGGGTCCCCATGGGCTACACCTTCCTTCAGGWCACCTCCATCTGCTCCACTGTGGTCCTCTGTGGACTGCAGGGGACAATCTGGGTCACAACAATCTTYCCCAGGGGCAGCAGGTGTCTGCAGCACCTSCTCCASCTCCTTCTTCACCAGCCTTGGTGYCTGCAGTGCTGTTTCTCTCMCATAGTYTCACTTTTCTCTCTACAACTTTCTTAATTACCCTGTCAAAGAGGTGTCATCAGTTTGTTTGTGTCAGATTTGACCAGTAATGAGTCTGTCTTGGAGTCAGTTGGAACAGGGTCTGTCCAACATTTGGAGATCCTGGTGTTTTCTCACATAAGCCACCCTTATTCCCCCACTACCAAAACATTTCTGTATAAACTCAACATATTCCACCCTCACCTCTGTGAATCACTTATTTAAACATTTTGATTAAAATGCACATTCATCTCACAATCAGCCATCCTCACTAAACTTCACTTAAATCAACAAAAAAACTCCCCACACCAAAATCAAAATAACATYATCACAACATCGACAAAGATTAACAATTTACACGCACTCCAGTCCTCATCCCTTCACCACAATTACAACAAAAAAAAAATCTCAACAGCATTCCTGCTCATTTACAATGTTCACTCTGTGTTTTGCCTATCACCCCTCCCAGCTGTGGTCCTTATCTCAAATTCCTCATGGCCCATGTTTGGTGCTGACCCTGACTGRCTGCCAAGTGCCCACTGAGCCACACTCTGGAGTACAAGGATTCACCTTAATAACAGATGTCCCCTTCCTCCTCCTTCCTCATGGCTTTTATTGTTGCATGGTAAGTTTGTGTCAGGTCTCCTAGCTATGTCCCTTCCCAAGGTCTTCCCTATCCATTCCCCTGGCCTTTTGGGGGTTGGGAGCAGGAGGGCTGCAGAGATAACCTTGATGCTSTTCAAGGGACACTCAGCAGTAGCCAAAGCACTGGTCAAAGCCAGATACAATCCAGCTTGTGTCCATTTCCTCTTGTCTTCTTCTGTGACTCCTGAGAAAAGCTTGACCCCACTCTCTACACCACCTTGTTAGGTATTTCACTATTAATTAGAACTCCCCTACACCTCCTGATGCACTGTGGTTTAATAAAAGCCTGTATCATCTTCAGTCATTTCTTGTCCCACCCACTGATTCTGCACATGCAGATTCTGGTCATAATGAATAATTTCACTTCTTTTGCAGTGGCATCACAGAAAATAAAGGCAAAATTTAGAGCATAGCAACTTCATTCTAGAGCACTAAGAGTGCTTCACATTGTGTATACTCAATTTAAGGAAACAGGGTGGTATTCATGCTGTTGGTAAGAGAGTAAAATGTTTACTTAGTTTGAACGCGAATGTTCTCATACATCTGTGCAGTAAAGTGCAATCAATTGCACAAGGTGAGATAACTAGAAAATCCATGAAAGGACATGTAAATGTCTCCCTCAGGTTTAGATTTGTTACAAATAATCTTTCACCAATGCCAGATTTTTTATTTGGTTGAAGAAAAACTCCATTGCTGTCATCATGGAGATCTAGCTCAATTAAATAAAGAATTTTAGCAACTACTTTTTGTCAGGATTTTTTAAAAATAAACTAGCCTTCTGAAAATCTGCTTTTTTGTCACTCTGGAAGCAGGGAGAAAATCTGCAATGATGCCAGATGGCAGGGAGCAGGGCAGGGACAGCAGGGGAAAGAAGCAAACATCAAGGACAACAGACTGCCAGAGCTGCCTGTGCCAGAGGAGGCAGAGRTTGGCCATCCCAGAACAGCAGCCAACACAACTGGCACAGCTTCTGCCACAAATGAACACCTCTCTCCCATTCAGTCCCACCTTGCTCTCTCCTTTCCCCACACTTAAAAGAGGTTTCAACCCTCATCCCTTCCCAACAGTCTGAGACATAGTGCTTGTGGCAGGGAAAGATGACAGGAGAAAAGGAGATATTTCACACTCTTGGGTAAAAGAAATACTAAATACCCACGTACATATATTCTTTAGCACTATTGTACTACCTCTGGATTAAAAATAAAACATCTGCTCCAGAAGGGTTTTTGTTATTGAGTAATATAGCATAGAAAGAGTGACCTCCTAGCTACTAAAAAGATTTCCTTCACAAATATCTTTTTTTTCTAGATTTCTGATTGTTCGTTGATATTTTTATACTGCTTTTAGGTTTCAAAGTGTGCAGTGCTGAAAGACCATTTTAGAACTGACAGGTAAAACAAAAGATGATTGATGTACTGTCCTCCCAAACAGTAAAAGACAGCTTGCTTTCCTGAGGTGCTACACTTGTAAAATAAAGGTAGTTGTATTTCCCTCAGCTTGTTTGCTTCCAAGAAGAGCTAGATTTCAAAGTAACCAGCAACCATCCCTCCTACCTTGCCCCTTCACTCAGGAAGGCAGCTCTTTTGCTGATACAGGTGCCATAAATATACACCAAACTAGTTAATCTAATCCACTAACAGGAAATTAAGAAGGGGAAGAGGCTCTGAAACTCCTGCCACCATGCATTTATTTCATCTGTTTACCCACAGTAGGAGCCAAACAGAAAGAGCTGTGAGGCTTTGCCACACATAATATTTCCCTTCCCAAAGTGAGATGAAAATGCAACATATAATTTTAAATAATGGGAGATTTTAATAGCACAAAGTCATGGATGAGTTAATTTGTTTATAAAAACAAGCYCATTTCCCCTCCAGTTCTAAAATATCAATCTGTTACTTTCTTTTTTGGGATTGAAAATCTCCCAGCCTGGATTGCATGCATCATTATGAGTTTCAATACCTCCTGTGTAAAGGTTTAGCCTTACAGCATGTGTATCTATAAATTAACATAAATTGCCATGTGGAAAGTCACTAAAGCAGCTGTTCTGCTTAGTTAAGATTGATAATTGGACTCTGAGCTATTCAGAAATTCATGAGTGAAGTATATCAAGCTAGTYCCAAACACTATACAAAGACCAAAAATCAAAATGTGACTTTTTCATGGTAACTACATATCATGTATTTTGAATTAAACTGTGCCACCTTGTTTAAGAATACCTATTTCTGTGCTGGAAGAAGTGTTAATTCTCATTAGGCTTTTCAGAAACCACATCTTTCAACAAAAAATGTATATGCTGATTTAAAAGTAATTTCCAGTCTTGCAAAACAGGCACTGTTACCTTTTTCCATTACTATTCTTTCCCATTCAGAGAAGGCCCAACTCTTCTGTCTGTACAGAAAAAAAGTCAATACTATGTGTCATCTGGGAAATCCTATCTACACAAAATCCTAACAAAAAAATTGTCTATAAGAAAGCATCTGTTTTGACAGAGAAAAAAATAATCTTGGAAAACTCATATCCTGGTTCATAGCAATACCCTGGGATATTCTACGGAGTATTCTGGTTTTACTTTGTAGTTTTAACTCACTTTTCTTTGCAGAAAAGATATATTTTTTATTAATTTGTACAAAAATCTTGTGGGCTTATCTTGGGCTTGGGATCAACCAAGATCACACAGAGAGCAGACAAAGTGGGCAATGTTTTTGCAAGATCATATATTTTGGAGTCTTTTGACATTGATAGAAATAGCTGAGTTAACAAAGTGATTATTCAGGAAAAAATCTCAAGGCCATTTACAAAAATTGCTGCTATCTCTAACCTATCACTATTTCATAAGATACTTCACATTCAAAGTGACTTTTGAGCTCTGCTCTTCTTTTCTGCTTGGGAAAAAGGCAAAATCTTCTTTTTGCTCCTTGTATGCAAGACGTAGCAAATATAAGAAATGTGTGTTCACCTGTGAGAGTTCATGTCACTCAGGGAACTGGAGAACAGAAAAATTAATTAAGGGCCCTCAGAAAGATGAAGTGCCAAAATCAGTAAGAGAAATGAGCAAACTATCAATTGTTGGARTCAAAGACAAACAAATGTTGTTAAGGATGAGGACAATTAATGAATTCATTTTTCAAAGATCAGAATAATCTGAAGCTGCAGTTTCAGACAACAAAACCCAATATTCTGCAAGTGAAGAGATGAAAAAATGTATTATGAGAATGTATTGATAACATTGTAGTTGCTTGACAGGAGGCTTCAAAAGGCAGTATGCCTGTAAGTGGAGACAAAGCCAAATGATTTTTTCTTATACATTAATCTGATACATTTTAAGCTTTGTTAATACACCTTGAGCTTCAGATGTTGAGATTATCAACACTGAGTGTKCACAGTGCTTTTCCTATAGATCAGCTCTCTAAATGCTAGTTCCAGGCAGCTTGTTGACATTCTGCTCACTCTCTAAGAAGAGAAAAAAAAAACCTACCAGTCAGAGAAAACAGGTGTGAGGAGAAAACTAAATAGTCTTACAGGAAATGCTGGGATCTGTTTCTACATGTTCTTTAAATTATTTTTGAACCACTGTGCCTATAAAGAGACCAACAAAAAGATGGAGTAAGAGGTAAAGCATTCTCTGATTTTTGCCMTTTTCTGCAGTCAGACAGGGCAGAAGAGGTGAAAATTGCAGTCACCAACAAGGCTTTAAGGGAACAAAGCACAATATGTGTGTTGGTTTGGGGTTCTCTTTTGCTTGGTTGTTTTTTCTCCATTTTCTCATTACATGTCAGTTTGAGTCACACTGATATGAGGTCTGGGACATTTTGATTTAATACTTAGTGATGATCTGTAACTTTCATCTGGCTCTCCTTTTACAACCAGAATAAAATATTTTACTGTGCTTCACACTACCTACAGTGGAAAAACAAGAAAAGATAAATACATAAGCKGAACTCCCAGTCAAGCTTTTTTTTCACTCATCTAACATTTGACTTGGAAGTAGAAAGAGAGAGATAACAAGGTCTTGTATGCAAGCATCATTTTGGGTTTCCAGCAGTGTCAGAACCCTTTTCAGAATGCAACTGCACCTCTGAGTGTGCTACTTGCTTCAAAAAGCGTTATTAGTACTTAGTTGTGCCTAATCTACCTTCCTGCTCATCGTGTATTTCAAAAGGGTGAATCTGCCTTGGAAACCAGGTCAATTACTGTGACAACAAATGGAATAAAAGGGGATGCTGTATCTTAGTCATTCAAAATAAAGATTTAATTTAGAATGTTGAGCCTTTTAGATTTTCACTCCAAAATGTGACCCTGTGTTTTCTGTCAGATGCAAAGCTGAAATAGATGGTGGAACATTTTTTAAATGACAGTTTAAAGATCCTCAAGGCTGTCAAGAAAATCTCAGTTTTCCACATGAAGGGAAACTATGTTCGATAGCAGTATTACCAAGCAGAAAGTTCAACCATCAAAACAGGAAGAAAAGAGGAAGRYTTGGGTTCAGAAACAAYTCATTAATTTTTCCCMAAACCTTCCTCATTATAAGAARAGGGACACAACACTCATGAAGGCACAAACAGAACCCCTGTTATGTAAGAAATGTGTACCAAAGCAATTCTTCCCAGAGGAAWTAACTTTGTCACATAATTCCGCTAAATACAGATGATAATTTATCAGTATTGATATATATTGTGAAGAGAGCAAGAAAAACCAAACTCAGTTCTTTAAGACACAGAATGACATATTCCCCCCTTTCAGCTTTGATTCTTTTCTGTCAAGTTTCAACCACTGCAAAAAAGTTTTGAAAATATAAATTATTTAGAAAAAGTAATTTATCAAGAATATTGTACCACTCTGCTTGATGCAAAATAGTGCCTTTCCTATCTGAAATACCTATTTTTCTGGAAATGTACAAGAAAATAAGTTTGGTCATGGAAAGGGTATTTTCTTTTTTATATATAATTATGTATTGTTTCCTGAAGAAGACAGTTTTAAAACTGTATTCCTTGGGGGTTTCAGGTGGAAAAATAATCTCACAAATATTGAAGTGCTGCAGTGGTTTGTTCCAACAGGAGACCAAAAGAACTTCTCTCCCCCTATCTAATAAAGTGAACTCTGGTAAGAGAGAGCCCAATTCTCCATAAATGTACAAGGGAGGAAAACACAAATCCCACCCAAAGTCTGTGGACACTGGAAGTAAGTAGTTTAAACCTCAGCAGAAGTTCAGGAGGAAAACAATCACTTTAATCTTATGTTATTGTAACATTTAAAGTATACAGGGCCTTCCAATGGACAAACACATTACTCCCATTTTCAGTGACATTTAGTGGAATTAATGACCATAATGCCTCTGGAAGGAAAAAACAGAATGGTGCCAGCCAAGAAAACCCTTACAACCTGTTTCACAAAATCTAGATTTGCTGGTCTAAGAAATTTCATTTTTAGTGTAATCCAATGTATTTTGACCCCAAAGTTTTGCTCTCCCCAAAAAATKCTTTCTTTATGTACCTACAGGGGATGGGTTTTCCTCCATGTTTTCCCCCAAGCTGTCTGATTTCTCCTTAAAGAAAATGAAGTATTGAGAGTTTGGGGTGAAAGTACAGGGCTCAGAGACACATAGATTCTTTGAACAATCCTTTAACTYCCAATAGCAAAACTCACCTGAAATGAGATGAAAGTCAAATTTCCCACTTGTGTTCCCAAGGAATTCTGAATGCTTCTTTAAATCTCCATTACTTTTTTCCTAAAAAAAATAGTAAACATTACTAAATCAACCAATGTAATTCGTTCCCCTTCTTACATATCTTGGTGACCAAAAATTAATGTTTCTTTTTCCACACTGAATTTTAAACACTACAAAAATGGCTCTGTCACTAGTTTGATTTACAGATGGAAAAGATATAAACTACTTGTGCATGCTGTATTACAGAATTAAAATTTCTGGCAAAAAAACTACAAATTCTGTGCAGACAGCCTTGATCAAGTTACAAATGAGGTTTCAAGGGTTTCCTAAATATGTTTTCTGAACCCAAATGTCTATCTTTCTTTTAAATATCAGTAGTAAGAGAAGTATTTTTGTCTTTCATGCAACAATTAAAAAGCTGAAGGGGCTAATGATGATAGAGAATTTCCCATATTRTTTTAGGATATRCATTAAGATTAAGTTCCCATGCATCCCCAAGCTCCTCACCAGTGGGGCMGTACAAAAGGCAGAAAAGKCCTTGGATCTGTGCAACACCTGCTCAGCAATAACAAAACCATYTCTGTAYTATCAACSCTGTAYTRCCAACCCAAAATACAGCTYCACAYCAGCCACTGTGAAAAATATTAACTCTGCCCCAACCAAAACCAGCACAATCATTATGCACACTGTTAAAACACTCCTACTGCAATAAAACAACACTTTCTGAATTGCAACTCACAGCTTCCTTTGCTAATAATATTCAGTTGCCTTTCAGTCAGATATTGTTCATGGTCAACCTTAATCCAGAAATAGGAAAATCACAGGGGAACTTTGTAACAGTGATATGTCATTTTTCATCCACTTCACTCCTCCACTATCAGAAAAAAAATACCTATATTTTTTATGTGTATATCTAAACAAATTTGCTTYGTATTTCAACAGACTGAGCATCCATGACTTTGCTCTAAACTTGACTTGATTTGCAGAGTGTTCATGTGTATATGTAAGATATATGTAAAAACAATCATGTTGTACATATATATTCACAGGGAGAGCTACAACAWAGCATTAGAACTCCTTTTAAGCACCTGAATTCTGCATCTGCATTTGGCAAAGCAGATATAAGTTGCAGTGAGTACAAACCCCTTTTATTTCACAAGGCATATCATATCCTCAATTCAACCATTCTTTCATGGGTTTGTTTTATTGTGCATGATACAGCCCATTCCAGTTTCGCACCAAGTAGGCAATATACAATAAGCTCAAACAAATTATTAGCTCTCATAAAAGAAWTCATGAATGACATCTGTGTTTATATATCCCATTACATTAGTAAAAATGCAAATTAAGAGCATTAAACATCATAAATTGCCATTGTACAGATATCATGATATATTCTCCCAAAGAAAGTAGATACTAGGAGCTATTTGCACTTAACTGCTTCAATATTTGCAGAAATATCTGTTGTGTAATTTTAGCATCATTCTGGATGCACTTCAGGGCTTAACAGAGCAGGCTGTTCTTCCTTCTGTGCAACTGCTGATATAATATGACCACTGTTAYATTTTTTACTGCTGAATGCTGATTTAAATTTCTTTAATAAGCTTTAAAAATGGGCATTTCATTGAATGCACCACACTATGAATTTACACTTGATGAGACAGAGTATAAATTCAGAAATCATAGTAACTGGCTTTCCAAAAACATCAGCTGTGCAATTCTGTCTAGATACCTGCTCTCATGATACACACAGTTTCAGAGTTAAAAAAATGGAGCAAAATGTTAAAAGAATTACAGGTGTAGAACACTTCTTATTCCATAACAGATCCTCTTCCACGTGAGTGATGTGATAGAACAGACAGTAGAGGTTAGAGCCTATAGGACCAGATAAAGGTGTGAAGAAATAACAGCTGARTCAGCAAAAGTGTAGAGAGTAATATTGTGTGGAAAGCCTCGTATCATAATCTGGTACCACATTACTACCCCAGCTTTGTTGGTGCCTTCATAAGCACCAAAGAACAGCCAGGACTGTTTTACTGGGAGGAGAAAGAAGAGTCTGGGTGAGACTGTGACAATTATTTCCCCTGCAGAAAGCTATTGACTGACCTGACATTGTGGTTCACATTTTTGAGGTCTCCATTTTATAATCGCAGTAATGAAAATGAGGGAGATCATAAGCTACTCATAATGCCAGAACTAAAATGTATGTTTTTCTGAAACACCTGCTTTTAAGTTCATAGAATCACAGAAGGGTTTGGATTGGAAKAGACCTTAGAGATCATTCAGTWTCAAACCCCCTGACATATTTGGGGACACCTTCCACCAGAACAGGTTGTTCAGATCTCCATCCAGCCTGGTCTTTGACATTTCCAGTGRAAAGGTATTCACAGTTTCTCTGGGCAACTTGTTCCAGTGCCTCATCATCCTCACAGGAAAGAATTGTTTCCTAATATCTAATCCAAACCTGTCCTCTTTCAGTTTGACGTCATTCCCCTTTGTCCTGTCACTCTAGGCCTTTGTAAGTCTCTCTCCATCTTTCTTGTAGGGTCCCTTCAGGTACTGGAAGGCTGCAATTAGGTCACCTCAAAGTGTTCTCTTTTSCAGGTTGAACAGYCCCAGCTCTCTCAGCTTTTCCTCATARCAGAGSKGCTCCATCCCTCTGATCCCCTGGGTGCCTCCTCTGGGCTGGCTGCAGCAGCTCCATGTCCTTGCTGTGCTGGGAGCCCAGGGCTGGATGCAGCACTGCAGGTGGGGTCTGAGCAGAGYGGGGCAGAGGGGCAGAATCCCCTCCCTGCCCTGCTGCCCACGGGGCTGTGGCTGAGCCCAGCACACGGTGAGTTTCTGGAGTGCTAGTGCACATTTTTTGGGTTTTGCCCTGCAAAGCCTCTCATCCACCTCYCCCCTTCATCCTGCATCTCCCCCTACCCCTGCCAAGAAGAGGATGTGATGGTTTCTTTTAATTCAATCTGCTTGAGGAAGTCTTAAGAGCACGGTGATACTTGCTCCACCTCCAGATCAGAATCATCACAGAGCTAAGTGATTAACATTAATTTGGTTTTCAGCATAATTAACAAGATTTCAGMATTCAGCAATCCTAAGCATATTAGTAAAAACAGTTTTTATTTTTTAAAAGAACACAACTAGGTCTACAGGAGTAGATCATGTAATCAACTGATCCTACTCTAGCTCAAAAGTACAGTATGATGCCGTGAAAATTTTCTTCAAAAATACTAATGTTACAAAAAAAACCCATCAGCCAGCAGAGCCACCCTGTAAATCTAGCTCAATTCAAAATTGTTTTGTTAAATCACTTTCAACCATTTCTCTCTTTATCTTCCTGGACAAATTCACAAAATAGCGACAATTTTGATGTAACCACACTTCAGAATTACAGAGTTGTGTTCTTTTTCCCATTTAAGGCATCACAAATTATTACTGATGTGAAGTATCTGATGCATTATATGATTCAACAACCTACTTTACAAAGTATGAAAATGAGTAAGAAAACTTACAGTAAAATTTGATTATTTAAATGTTTTTTACTGTGAAATGTTATACAAATTATCCTGCATGAGAAGTTTGGAGTTTCACTCCTGTGGTGRGWTTTCATCTGGGTGGTAGGTAGATTYTSAAGAGTTAAAAMCAATTTGAGGTGCCTCCATGCTAAGGAATATGTGAACCATTTRTTTGAAAAAGATATGATTTTCAGACCTTTGAATGTAAAGCATCAGACTGAGAATATGTTTCAACTTCAGCCTCAAAATTATTCTGCTGGTTTGAAAAGAGGCAAAAAGAAGAAGAAATAAATGTATCATGCATTTAAAATGCAGCTTTTTAYAGGAACAAATGCAGTGGCACTAAAATTTTCCTAAGACTTTGGGGATAAAAAGAGAAAAAGAAAACATTAATGTGTAAAAATCTAYCCTATCTTTTTTCCCCAATAACATGCTAGAGGAGAATCCAACAAAGAGATGACAAATAGATAAAATATAAATCCTAGTAAATGTAAATAAATTTAGTGGATTATTTATTTTAGCTAGAGTGGTTTGGGTATGCAAATACCATGCTAGACAAAATTTCATACTTTCTAGCCATCCTCAAAACAATGAAAAGTCAACTTGCCCCCTRCCTTGTACTACACACACTTAGTCCTTTTCACTGAGAAGTGTATTATGAAATTAGAAMAAACATTCATTTTCAAAGCAAAGAACACTACTCCTGGGGGAAAGCCATGTGTATCCTGCCAGTATTCGAGCAATTAGAACTAAATTAACCACTTGCACCACAAATTAATACCTTGACCTTCTACTGATGTGAGAATCTTAAGTRTAAAAGCAAAAGAGGAAGTCAATCTGTATTTGCTCTCCTCTGAACATTTGAAACAATTAGTCATAGCRTTCATATACAAACAGAATTTGTCAGCTACTGTTGTTGGTTAGGCCTAAGGGAATTCCCCACTGACAGACACCCTGCATTCAACATCTGAGCTCATTGAAGTGAGAGTCTACAATCTAATGYAATTATTTAAGAGGAATCATTTCTAAATGTTCAAATTTAAATCATTTCCAAATGTTCCAATTAAAAAAAAAAATCGTGTATATAATCTGATAAATACTCTTTCCACATTATATGCTTGGGAAATGCCAATCCAAATGACCTGGATGTTTGTGCACCACTTCCCACGACCACATCATCCCTGCAACTCTTTGTCACCTCTTGAACGCGGTGTTTCCAAAGGCACCATGGACATGACCGACCAAGGCCCCCACAATTTACACAGACAAGGACCATGCACCACAGAGCAGAGAGAGAACAGACTGTTAGAACAGAGCTCACCTGCTTTTATGAGTACTTAACGTCCCAGTTTATTCAGGCATGACACAGAAAAGCCTAAATCATTCTCATCTTAATTCCATTGTGAGGGACATCTTGATTTTGAGTAAGAGAGTCATTCATCTTTAACATATCAATTTGGGAACATAATGAAATTCAAATATACTAAAGGACTGATACAACAACCACTGCAAAGATTTGTCCAGCACTTTATGTTGTATGGATTTATATATATACCTCCCACAGTTCAGGAAAGTAACATTTGGTTTTCTGATGCCAGAAGCTGAGACTTTCAGGAATAGAAATTATATTAAAAATTACATTWTGAAATTATCATTAATGCCTCTATCTGCCATCACTCTGTGCATAGGAAGAGCTGACTATTGCCTGCACAGCCCATAGCACTGTSTTTTTGCTAYCAGGTACATGAAATTTCTGCAAGGYTCCCTTTTGAGTTTACAGAACCAAGAWATTTCTCTGGTAATCAGACCCAATCTCATGCTCTGGAAGGCAACCAGATAATGTAGCTCTGTTAAGAAATGTACCAAGGCTTAAATCAATTACACTGTTGGCCCCAATGCTGTAATAGAAAGGCAGTTTTAGTACTTAACTCAATTATTTAGAAACTGCAAGGCAATGAACCTCAAAAGACAAGGAAAACGTGAGAATCATCTTTGTGATAGAAGACATGGTAAAGATAGCTAACAGTAGAAACTCATGTTCTTTCTCTCAGGCACACACCTGTACTACCAGCACTCTTTGAATAAATGGTGTTCATCAGATAACAGAAACAAAAAGACTTTGGAGAGCTGAATGAAAAAGAATAGTCACATGATTTAAGGAATATACTAATTAGTTAAAAAAAAAAAACCAACAAAACCACACAAAGCACAGTGTGCTAACATCTTTCTGAATAATTATTTTGTGATTAACACATGTCAAGTAGAATACATGTCTAAAATGGCAGAATCATTCTGATTCATGCAGAATTCAAAAACTATTTTCCCTGGATGTTTTAGGGTCTGGTACCATTTAAACAACCTTGGTGAAACACCAAACTGTTTACATGTGCTCATAAGTATATGCCACTAATACAAGCAATAATTCATTAAAATATTGGTGGGAAGAGGAAGAAATCACAAGCAGGTCTGATGGAAAATTTCAACACTGACAAGGGTTCAGCAGAGTTACTGATGCCATCCCTTCCTCCCACCACAGGTGGGTCAAAGCACAGTCCCATTGGTGGAGAGTATCAGAGTCACTGCTCAGCTCTGTTAAAAATGTCAGGTCAAATACTGATCCATCAAAGGGGGAAATAAATCCCACTATTTCCTTCTTCATTTCCAAAAGCATTTATCCCCAAACTTGCTTCATACTACTACCCCCAAACTACTTCATACTTGTTGTGTCAGGACAAGAGAGGAGAAAAATGGTGCACAAGCAGGAAACAGAGGAAGGAAGCCCTTAAGCTGATGCTGCAGCCAGGTAAAGCCACAGGCTCACTGTGTGGGCACTGTGATCATTATATAAATGAAATGYAGTTTCCTAGTCTGTTGACCTCTTATCCACTTCCTGTTATGTTTCTTAGAGACATTCACTGTGTGCTGTMGGCCTGATCTTTAGATAATATAAATTCACTGAAATCAGAATCCTGTGTTGCTTCACATCATGTCATCAATACTTTCACCAGCCTGAAGTAAACCACCTCAGAATAGATGCATATCATCAGGAGCCCTAATATGCTGTAATAGGTCCATCATGTTTATTTCATCATGCCTAAATATATTTCAGACAGCTTCATTTTCTCCAGAGAATAGTTTTCTTCTGTGCTTGGAAGGTAAATTTGAATATATTAAAAGCTTTTCCTTCAGTAAAGATGCTTTCAGAACAGGAATGCTAATCATTCAAATAAATGATAATGTTTTTTTCCATCAACCTGTTAATTTATCCTTGTCACTACTTTTATTAATGCATTTCTCCTTCTAAGCAAGGTTGAGCAGAAATCCACATTTTAATTAACATTTTTATATGACTGTGTTCTGATTAAAACTAAATGGCAAYAGAGAAATTTCCATTGATCACTCAAAACTAAGGTGTAATTGCTCAACAGTGATTAGGGACGGCTTTCCATTTAGGTTTCTTTAACAATGGTTACATCTACTGAATGAAAGAAGGTTTCATTCCRGAAAGGCTATTCCTTTTTAAATATTTTAATCTGATAAGAATTTACAAACCTGTCATGGTAGTGTGTGACATTCACRGCCTTGAATATATTATCTCTTTTGTTTTGTTGTGTTTTGTTTTGTTGTATGAGAAATATTTGTTATTCTTCATCATCTCCCAGCAGAAGATTTGTACCTCCTGTCCTGACCATTGATGTATGAGGGAGGGGCTCCYATTAATTCAGCTGGGCAAACCATTTGACCTTCTCAGCTGTATGCACTCAGTTAAAAGTGTAACTCACCGGTGGGAATGATGGAAATCCACTACAATGGCYCAGAGAAGTGCTAGTTACCAATGCAATTACTTATCATCCAAAGGAATTAAACTTTGAGGAGCAAAGCTAATCCATTGAGGCTGTCTTTCCTACAGCAAAGAAATGTCATCCATCCTAGATTTTATCTTCAGAGCAGGCTTGCTGCAATACACAGTTTACATCAAGGCTTATGCTGGCCAAATCCTGAGTACATCCTAAGAGTTCTGATTTTGTGAGTTATGCTGACAATCCAGAACAAGGATGCAAGAAATACAACTGTGCTTTGTAGTAACGATTGGACCATGTTTGTTTAAGATGTGATTGCTGGACTTCTTAAGATTACCCACTRGGATATCTAAGAATTTGAACATGAACATTCTCAGTACTATACAATATTATTTGATTGTTTTATATTTGAAATGACAGCTTCTGACAAGGTATTTATGAAGTATTACCATCAATCTATTTTATTATTTGCTGAAGTAGCTGTTCAAAACATAAGAATAATGATGAGTACATTCATATGAATTTATTAGTTTGGGTCAGGAGTGTACTTTTGGAAGGAACCACCTGATCATCCCAGGTTCTAACATTTCTATTCACATTGTGGCATTATTTTTGAGTACACAAAATGTGTAACTTTCAGATGAAGCTTATTAGAAGCTCATCTATGTCAAATGAAGGACAATCAGTCCACAGGGTCATGATAACCAGATGCAAATTAAAATCCCTGAAACCASTATAGAATTGTGTCAGATCCTTAATGCCACCTGCATCCTCTATAGATCTGCTCCTACTTAACATTGGTAAAATGTGCTGAGGTAGTGGTGCAACTAGTCTAATTTCCCTTCACTTTTGCTGCTTCAGTGAAGGAGTAAAGTTGGCAGAATAAGAAAAATGTATCCATATTGGAGCACTCCATTAGTTTAATATGAAAGTTAAAATGACAGAAATGGAAATATTTCCCCAACAGAAATGCACACAACACGACAGAACTGGATAAGCAAGGGTATTAATTCGCTGGGTATTTTGGAAGGATTCTAGAATAATTCAGGTTGAAAAGGATTCCAGGAGGCCTATAGTCRAAGCTCTGGATCAAAGCAAGCTCAGCTCTGACCTCAGGCAAAGTTTCCAAGGGTTCATCTAGTCTAGTCCCAAAATCTTCCAAGGATAGAAACTGCAAAATCTCTTTGGACAGCCTACTCTGCTGCTTGCCTGTCCTCACATAGGRGTTTTCTCATATGCAGGCTGAAACATTTTTGTTTCAGTCAAAAYCCATTGTGTCACATTTTCCCACCATGTACTGATGTGAAAAGCCAGCTCTGTCTTCTTAACAACTTCCTTGTAGGTATAGGAAGGAGGCTACTGAGTCTTTCTCCAGGCTGAGCAAGTTCAGATCCCCAGTCTYTTCTCCCAGGGAAAATACTCCAGCATGACCAGCTTGGCTGCCTTCTGCTAAACTGGATAATCTGTGTGTTTCATGYGCTGGATGGCCCAAAGCAGGGCGATGTAGTCTCCATGCCATCTGATGAGTGCACAATAAAAAAAGGATAATTACTTCCCTCAATCTACTGGCTGTGCTGCTGTTAATAGAGCTTAGGATGTTCTTGTTCTTTATTGCTGCCAAGAAACACTGCAGGCTCAGCTTGCCATCGTCCCAGAGCCTTCCACAGAGATTTTCTTCCCGTTGTGTCGGTCTCCAGCCTGACAGTTCCACTGCCAGGGTTGTTCCTTTCCAGGGACAGGACTCTGCTCTCTGTTGAATTTAATATTCACACAATAATGCAAGCAGAGGAATCAATTCTTCTGCATACTGAGGAGGGCAGGAAGGTTTCTAAAGCAGTCATTACCTTTGTCATTKCCTTTGTAGTTTAGAAAGGATTCTCTTTATCTTTGGGAGGCAAGTGATAGCAACTGGCCTTGTCTAGCACTTAAAAAAAAAAAAAGGACCTGATCACCTGGCATGAAACTCTCACTTTTCTCATGCTGTTTGCAATTTGGAATATTATTCTGACTGAACAAACAGACTCAGTGATAAAGAGAACGTTACACATACTTCCTTCACACAGGTTGGAGGTAGTTTAAAAAATCATCATGGAATGTTTGTCCCAGGTAGACTGGGGTCTTAAGAGGAAATAAAAATGGCTTTTATGTTTAGCCAGGTCAGGCCCTCAAATGCATCCACATAAACAGGTGTTTGCACAGATCCTGAAACTCAACCACTCAGCCTTAGTGCTGGTGTGATTTTTGTATGCTTCCAGAAAAAAMCAAATTGTTTTGATTCCCCATTTATATGTTAATAATGGTAATGCTCTAGCAAGGCAGGTACACAATAAACACCTCCTGATACAAAACTTAGAGCATTGCTCAGTGTGAGTTGAATTGCTGCTTATGTTTTAGATCAGTTACTCCTGAACAATATTTCCATTTGAGAAGCTTCTACCTTTCCACGTCTTACCATTCTTTTGCATTCTATTTATCATCTGAAAGTCATGAGAATTTGACAGACTTGTGTGCAGTCACTGGGCATCTTTGATGATCTTTGATCTTTGCTGCTTTAGAAAGCATGGAAAGGTCCAAGCAGACCCACGAGTTCTCTGGACCACTGAAACCCGGCCTTTGGTTTCAATTCCTTAGTGGACAGGCAGCCATAATTCTGCTAGGATTGTAAAGGGATTGTACTACTTGAAGTGGGGTACATGCTAAATGCTACTAGATGGACTTTCACAGCTGGYAAATGTTATCCACACATTACCATAACAACCAGAGCAGACTCATACCTCATACTCCTTGGCCTCTTCYACACAGGACATAGCAAGGAACATTTCCAATGGGCTGCACCAAAACACAGAATCACATAGAATCATCCAGAATAATTTAGATGGAAAAAGACCTCCAAGATTGTGCAGTTCAACCTTAGACTGATTACCACCYTGTCAGCTAGACCATGGCACCTCCCTGGGCAATGATTAAGTCCATTTAAATGTTTAACAATCCCTTCTGTGAAGAAATTCTTCCTGATGTCCAACCTGAACCTCCCCTGGCACTCTCAATCTATCAATTGTTGCCTGGGAGAAGCGCCTGACCCACATGGCTGCACGCTCCTTTCAGGGAGTTRTAGAGAGTGATAATGTTTCCCCTGAACTTTCTTTGCTCCAGGCGAAACACCTCCAAATCCCTCAGGCACTCCTCATAAGAGTTACCCTCCAGAACCTTCCCCAGCTCTGTTCCCTTCTCTAGACACACTCCAGCCCCTCAATGTTTTTCTTGCGATGGAGGGGCCCAGAACTGAACACAGGATCAGAGGTGTGGCCTCACCAGTGTCCAGCACAGGGGGACAATCATTGCCCTGGTCCTGCTGCTGCACCATTGCTGACACAGGCCAGGGGTCATTGGCTTTCTTGGCCACCTGGGCATGCACAGGGTCATGTTCAGCTGTAAGCAGCACCCCCAGGTCCTTTTYCTCTGGGCAGTTTTACAGACACTCTTCCCCCACCCTGTAGCGCTGTCATGATGTGGTTATTAAAATTATTAGAAATACCTCTGCCTGAATTAAGGTGCAAATGAGACCATATGCCAAAGTCAATAGTATGGGTTTTATTTAATAGGAAATATGAGAAAGAGAGAGAGAGAAAAAAAAGAAAAAGAAAAGAGATGGGGGAGAGAAAGAGAGTGAGAGAGACAGAATAAAGAAAATATCATCATATGTGGATCCCAACAATGCTCCATTGATCCTCTCCAGCTGGTCTTCTTGGTGTTGATGGTCCCCYTAAAAAGCATAGAATCCCATAGATTAATATACGTTCAGGCTGGGTAGGAAAATCCAGGCATCTCCCTGGGGGCAGGAGGGGTTGCCATTGTCTCTTACAACAGACTCTGTATTCATTGCATCACATGCAGGCCTGTGGTGCAAGGCCTCAGAAATTACTCTGGGGGACACTTCAGGGGGGTCTTTGATGGATTAAGGCACCCCCTCWCTCAGTTGCTCCTCACATGAATGTCCCATGSATGTGGCCTTCCTAGGGTGGGGGTTCCATAGCCAGTATGTGTGAGGGAGGATGTGTTCACTGACCCTGAGAGGGGTTACGAAACACCAAAACTTCCTCCCCCATCTCAACTGGGGGAAGATCTGTGCAAATCTGCCCCCAGAAAATGGGTCAGGGGGCTTCAGCCTCCCCCACCCTGAAACAAGCCAAAGATGAATCTTAGCAYGGCTCCTGGGTTTAGCCCACATTCATTTCTTTGTTTACTTCTCCCCGGGYCTGAGAGGATTGAGGAATRGGTTTCCCTTTATCTAATCTCAGCAGTTTGACTTTCAGTCCAAAGTTCCAGTCAGGCACCTTTATAYAGCTTTGCTATAATGAGCAAAACTTTATATCAATGTTTGAGGCATGACCTATTTCAGTCTCTGACAAGCCCTGCATGGGGAACATGGGAARTGTTTTGAATCCTGCCAATGAATATAAACATTTAACAATGACAATTTTCATTCTGTTTGTGTAAAGATACATGTGGTTTGGCTTACAAAATATTGTAATTTTGTGCATTACTCRCCACAGCAATAAAGTGATCCATTTWTAACTAAAAATTTCATGCAAAATGATCTATTAGTCTTTAGTCGACCTTTGAATTCTTGTCTATCAATTTGTTATATGTACTTCAATCTAGATAGAATAAGTTCATCAGCATCTTTTAGGCCATGAATAGCCATATTTTAAGCTGCTGCATGAAACAAAACAAACAAGAAACGCTTTGAGAGGCATCCTTTTTTTGTCCTCAGCCATCATAAACAAAAAATTGAAATTCACTGCTCTTTGCTCTCTTACACATCCGATGCTGTACCTGTCTCAAAATTTTCATGAAGCTGCATGGGAAATCATTTCACATGATTTAAAAACCCAGATGGGCTAGTATAACAGCTTCACTGGGATAAATTGCCAATATTGTTCACCTCTAGATTTTCTAAGAAGTAAAATGCACTTGTTTTCAGAAACTTGTGACTAAAACCTTTCAGAATTATGTGAATTATGTATAACTAGGAACATGTGAATGGCAGCACAAGAAGAAATGACACTAATTAGGAACTAAGAAAGCACAGGTGTCGGATGGTGTTAAAATCACCAGGCCATACATTATGGTGCATCTCTACATACAACATTAAGATGCCGAGAATAGGAAAACAAAAGGCAGACTACAATCAGAGAGGGAAACAATGCCTGTGAGTAGATCTTCAGAATGCCCTAATGGAGGAATAGGAAGAAAGGGAAATAGATAAAAATYGCCATCAGCTACGTGAAGGCACAGGAGGTACATGCAAACAATAGACACGATTGCTAAGAAATAGTGTGGCAGATATGAGGCCCTCCATGGTTGCTGACCCCTTTTTCTCTGGGTAATCACACGTAATCCTGCCCAGATGCCCTACACAAACWTTGCATTACTTATAAGTATGAAGGAGAATATGTATGAGTGCATAACCCCAGTTCTGTTTAAAATAAACAAATGAAAACCTTTCCTTCTGCAGTCTGAAATGGGATTTGTTACACTAACTAGTGTTTCTTTGCCTCTTAAACACCCACAGCTGTTGGAAATTTATTGTACATAGAGTAGCAGCAAGTATTTGAAGAAAGTCATCAATTAAAATGGATGTCTTCAGTAAAAATCAATTTTTTTAAGGCATGTTATGTTTAGAAAGTGACAATATATTTTTCTTTGATTCTCCAAGTTAACATGATTAAAAGCTTGTATTGCCATCATAAAACTATTTTCAAGACAGTCATGCTTTTAATGATCTTTGTCTTACAGCGCAAATTCCTGTCCTTCTCTAAGATGCAGTAATGTTCACAGAGCAAACCATAAAACTCTGTTGAGTTAAATTGCACATAAAGACACTACAAGCAAACAAATAAAAGTGCTTGCATTTGTATTTCCTAAATTGAATGATATCACAAGACATTTTCCTGGACAATCTTTTTGTTTGGTTTTTTTTGACAAGTCTTCAATTTCATGATTGAAGAGACATCAAGTGCCATTAAARAATTTGTTTTCTTGCTTCCCCACTGAAAAAAAGTCTCAAAATCTCAAAACTTTTTTTTTTCATTGGGGAAGCAAGAAAACAAATTCTTCCCATTATTTATCTCTCTTGTGATGCTAAATTGACTATAAATTGAAAGTGATGTGTTTGACACAAGAATATAGGTTAAAGATGCAACTGAAGTCATGTATGTGAAATGAGAAGAAAAACTGCAGTGATTTAACAACAGYGAGAGCTAAGCACCACACAGCTGCTCATCCACAACCCTCCCTTCCCTTGTAGGTTGGGGGGGGGAACACAATACAGGTTTAATATTTGAAGCAAACTAAAATATTATCATAATAATGATAAGACTACTACTACTACTAATAATAATAATAATAATAATAATATGAAAAATTAGAGGGGGATAGAGAATGAAAAAACCCAAGAAAGACAAGTGATGCACTACAGTTTCTCACCACTCGCTGACCAATGCCCAGCCTGTCCCCCAGCAGTGATTKGCTCCTCCTGGCCAATTGTCCYCATTTTTATACTGAGCATGACAKTCTATGGTGTGGAATATCCCTTGGGCCAGTTCAGATCAGCTGTCCCAGTTGTRCTCTTCTTGTCCACCTGCCCACTGGCAGAGCATGGGAATCTGAARCTCCTTTTCTCAGGGTAAAAAACTTCTTAGCAACAGCAAAAACATCTGGGTATTATCAACTTCATTCTCATACTGAATCCTAAACAAAGCACAGCTACCAAGAAGAAAATCTACTCTATCCCAGGCAAAACCAGGACACTGTGGGGTTTTTTTTTAAATCCAAATAATTCCTATATGCTTTAAAGGTTTATCTGATCTGCCATCAAAAACTCCATTTCAGTCCATTCCAAAATTTCCATTCTGTTATCTTCAACCCAAAAATAATTTGTGGAAATGAAAAATAAGTGAAGGTATGCAATTTCAGTTTAAAACCACCACTGGCACACATCTGAAAATACAGCTATGTACGGAAATGTATTATTTTCCTGGATAAAATTA
>NW_026623385.1:65464-94174 GCF_030028575.1 Malurus melanocephalus | reverse complement strand
CAACCATTATTTGACATGTTTAGAAATATTTTTTAAAATTTATTCAGCCCATTAAAACAGGCCAAGTATTGCTCATTATTTCAGTTCAGATAAAATGACAAATTCACAAAGTAAAGTAATTAATCCACTTTCCATTCAAAATTCTGCAGGCCCTAGAGCTATGAGATGATTGGCACTTCAGTGAAAAGGCTTCATGCTGGTTAAAGAAAGGCTGCTGGAATACTTTTGTCAGAGACAGCTAAAAACTGCCAAACAAAGATCAACAATCATGGCAAAATATTACATTTCCCAAAAGTCACGGACATTGTGACTTCTTTGACAAATGGGAGTTAATTCAGTTTTAAATGACACTCAAGCATTGAAAACTTTTAAGCTTTGATTGCATCCTAATGTGGAAACAGAGCAGAGAGTTCTTTTATTGTAATGAACTTCAATTTAATAATTCATAATTTTTAATATTTTAATAGATTTCATGCTTTAGAGCCTATCCAAGCAAAATGTAAAACTACAGGGTATAGAAGTATCCTCAATACAACAAAAACAGGAAAAAAAATTCATAGTTTCCTGAGCAATGAAGGCTTGCCTTAGTAAAAATTTATGTGCCCTTTACCCTTACACATTAGGGAATTTGTAGCAAGAAGCTATTCATTGCATGCTCAGAGACTCTGCACCAGTGTAGCTTTGTATTCTTCTCTCTACAGTTTCTAAATGCTGAAAACTACATGAAAATGCAAATATTTTCAGTGAACAATGAGTAATGCAAAAGCCTTGGTCCAAAAAATCTAGGCAGTAACAAGAAAATTAATCATAGTAGAGAAATCCAGGATATTAAATGCTTAATTAAATAAAATAGGAGAAAATATTTGTGTTAGAAATGTACAGAGTCATTGAAGTTAGCGTAGCTGTTCACGTGGGATTGCAAGATAGACTGTCAAGGATAGGCTTTCCAGCAATGACATAAAACAGGTGTGTTGCTACCTGTGTCTGTAAGTATCATGCAGCAAAGGGCATGATGATTTTACTTTCAGGATCTCCTGTTTGCATGGTGACAGAGTTTACAGCCAGACCTACACTTTCAGCTAATAGGTTTTTATACCACTAGATGCTCCAGTTCACAGCTTCTGTTAAGAGTTGTAACCGCTGGCAGATCTGCATTCAGGTGATTCAACAAGACCATCCTACCTACATAGGCTCATCTAGGAAAACTTCTTGTAAATTTATACTGATTACAGAGCATTCCCTGGGGATGCAGAGAAAGTCACAGAAAAATTTTAGGTGATTAATACCCCAATGACAACTACAGGCTGTTCTGGATTTCCAAAGTGTTTCTGTTCTATCCTTTTCAGAATAGATATTTAGGACTTTGCGGCTGTTCTCAAAGAATTTTTCTGTGATCTCTCACTTTCTTTTTTCACTCAGCCTTCATCTGTGCAAAATAGGATCTCTGGGAGACATTAATCAAAAAGTCCTCTTTGGTATTTCTGTTCCTATTTGTAGCAGGAAATTCACAGCCAACTTGCTCTTGCAAGAATGAATAAAGTTGAAAGAAAGGAAGTACAAAGTGAAGAAGGAAAAAACCACTGGTTATCAAATAAAACAAAGAGTTGTAGCCTACAAAGTTTAAGTCATTTAACTTTTACTATGGTACTAGATTCTAACAAACCAAGAACTTTCTGATTTCCCTTGTTTAGTGCTTTTCACATAAAACATATGATTCTATTCACTGTTAGTCTTTTTAGTGGGTTTAAGCATTTATTCTGACAAGGCATTATAAAAAAAACATGTAAAGCACTCAGGCATTACTAAGAAGAAAACTTGTTTATGTAATTGTCAAGAACATATACCAGTAGACATACTAGTCCCAAGAACGGAAAATCAAAGTAGTTTCTTATTTGCAAAAACATTCTAATATCTATACCTTGGCAAAACTAAAACCTGTTATTCTTCCATTTTGTCAGAGGAGATATTTGGAAAATAGGTCTGCTCATTCTTAGACATCTTAGACAAAATAGCATTTTTTCTTGTGAACATTTCAGAAAGCTTAATAAAATTATTTCATTTACATATTCATTTCAAATTGAATAATATGGTAGAACAGGGTGGAAGGATGATCAGCATCATGAGATCATGCATTAAGCATGCATTACAGCAGTTTTCCTCTTATAAATCCCTAGGCATATAGGAAAAAATTTAAGAACCTGAAGAAAGAAGTCCACTGATAAAGGAACATTTTAGGCTTGATTTGAAGTTTTCTAGATCTCTTGAGTTTATTTTTAAGTTGTAATAGATTAATGGTGGCAAGAAAATAAACTTTTTTTTTCTTTTTATGAAGATGCATTTATGGAGAGGTTCTAGGACATAATTGCTGTTAGATAATAAATGACTGGTTTTCAACTTGGAAGATCTCTGGCTATATTTTATGGATCAAAAGAACAGTTAACTTTTTTTCTTTTCTTTCCTAGAATGAAATTATGGCAGAAACAATATCTAAAATCCTGTTTACAGTCTAAAGAAAGGAAATGTTCTATCAACAAACTTGAATGTAATCGTTTGCATTTCATGTAGAATTGCTACTTATTGCAAGAATTTTGACCACTTTTTATTTGGACAAGTTTTTCTTTTGCAGTCGTGCCTTTCACAGAATTCCCTATGGCATCAATGCAGTAATGATACAAGAACTTTAAACACAATTTGGATACCAACTTTTGGATCAAGTCAGAAAGAAGCAGAAGAGCAATGCTTCACATCTGCTCAGCTGCAGCTATACTGCAGAAAAAAAAGCACGTATGAGTGAGTGCCCTGTCCCAGCTCACCCCTTTAGCAAATCTGTACCTGACTGTGGCCTCCAAACCAGGAAAGGAGGTCTATGTGCTTCAGTTCCAAAACAGCCTCAAATATAGAGGTTTTATTAATATCCAGCTTACTAAACATGAAGGAAAGCACATTGTTAAGCAAGCACTATCAACAAAGACTAGTTTTGCATTAGATCTGTGCTCAATTTTGAAAGAAACATAGAAAGATCTTAGTGTGAACTCACACACTAAAAAACATCAAAGAAGTCACACAAGGGTTGTTTTGAGTGCCATAAAAGCTTCACATCCTATTCCAAAATGTTAAGTTTATAGTGCAGTGATTTTTTCAGTAGCTAACAGTGGCTCATACCTTGCCTCTGTCTGTTTCTATGACATTCCATAAGTTCTTGAAATTTCTGTCTTTTCATTTGAAAATAAAATATTCCAAGAGGAAAAGAAATAAGGGAAAAGAGAAAGTATTCACAAACTCAGTACACCCATAAGGGTGGACCCGATTGTCCATTACTTTGCAAGGAAGATTTTCTCAGGAGAAAATCCATCTGAATTAAAAAGAAAAAAAAATAGAAAGAAAGAAAAAGAAAGAAAGAAAGAAAGAAAGAAAGAAAGAAAGAAAGAAAGAAAGAAAGAAAGAAAGAAAGAAAGAAAGAAAGAAAGAAANCAACCATTATTTGACATGTTTAGAAATATTTTTTAAAATTTATTCAGCCCATTAAAACAGGCCAAGTATTGCTCATTATTTCAGTTCAGATAAAATGACAAATTCACAAAGTAAAGTAATTAATCCACTTTCCATTCAAAATTCTGCAGGCCCTAGAGCTATGAGATGATTGGCACTTCAGTGAAAAGGCTTCATGCTGGTTAAAGAAAGGCTGCTGGAATACTTTTGTCAGAGACAGCTAAAAACTGCCAAACAAAGATCAACAATCATGGCAAAATATTACATTTCCCAAAAGTCACGGACATTGTGACTTCTTTGACAAATGGGAGTTAATTCAGTTTTAAATGACACTCAAGCATTGAAAACTTTTAAGCTTTGATTGCATCCTAATGTGGAAACAGAGCAGAGAGTTCTTTTATTGTAATGAACTTCAATTTAATAATTCATAATTTTTAATATTTTAATAGATTTCATGCTTTAGAGCCTATCCAAGCAAAATGTAAAACTACAGGGTATAGAAGTATCCTCAATACAACAAAAACAGGAAAAAAAATTCATAGTTTCCTGAGCAATGAAGGCTTGCCTTAGTAAAAATTTATGTGCCCTTTACCCTTACACATTAGGGAATTTGTAGCAAGAAGCTATTCATTGCATGCTCAGAGACTCTGCACCAGTGTAGCTTTGTATTCTTCTCTCTACAGTTTCTAAATGCTGAAAACTACATGAAAATGCAAATATTTTCAGTGAACAATGAGTAATGCAAAAGCCTTGGTCCAAAAAATCTAGGCAGTAACAAGAAAATTAATCATAGTAGAGAAATCCAGGATATTAAATGCTTAATTAAATAAAATAGGAGAAAATATTTGTGTTAGAAATGTACAGAGTCATTGAAGTTAGCGTAGCTGTTCACGTGGGATTGCAAGATAGACTGTCAAGGATAGGCTTTCCAGCAATGACATAAAACAGGTGTGTTGCTACCTGTGTCTGTAAGTATCATGCAGCAAAGGGCATGATGATTTTACTTTCAGGATCTCCTGTTTGCATGGTGACAGAGTTTACAGCCAGACCTACACTTTCAGCTAATAGGTTTTTATACCACTAGATGCTCCAGTTCACAGCTTCTGTTAAGAGTTGTAACCGCTGGCAGATCTGCATTCAGGTGATTCAACAAGACCATCCTACCTACATAGGCTCATCTAGGAAAACTTCTTGTAAATTTATACTGATTACAGAGCATTCCCTGGGGATGCAGAGAAAGTCACAGAAAAATTTTAGGTGATTAATACCCCAATGACAACTACAGGCTGTTCTGGATTTCCAAAGTGTTTCTGTTCTATCCTTTTCAGAATAGATATTTAGGACTTTGCGGCTGTTCTCAAAGAATTTTTCTGTGATCTCTCACTTTCTTTTTTCACTCAGCCTTCATCTGTGCAAAATAGGATCTCTGGGAGACATTAATCAAAAAGTCCTCTTTGGTATTTCTGTTCCTATTTGTAGCAGGAAATTCACAGCCAACTTGCTCTTGCAAGAATGAATAAAGTTGAAAGAAAGGAAGTACAAAGTGAAGAAGGAAAAAACCACTGGTTATCAAATAAAACAAAGAGTTGTAGCCTACAAAGTTTAAGTCATTTAACTTTTACTATGGTACTAGATTCTAACAAACCAAGAACTTTCTGATTTCCCTTGTTTAGTGCTTTTCACATAAAACATATGATTCTATTCACTGTTAGTCTTTTTAGTGGATTTAAGCAAGAGTAGAAATAAAGGGCAAGATTTTTAATWTAACAGTGAAGTGACAGTTAAAGCAGTAGGGAATTCTTCTGAAGTTTTATTAYCATTTCAAGAATAAAAGCAAGAATTTCTGTCTGACTTCACACTGCTTCAGTTATTCTTCCTTTGTACCAAGAATCACCTCCTTCACCAAATACAGCCCTATCTAAAATAGTGCTGCCTTAGGCCATCTCACTTGCATCACAAGTGTTCCATCCTTTCTCTTCAGTAAACATCCCCTGTTATTGCACACACTTGTGAAAGTTTCCATTCAAGAGAAATACAGCTGAGATTCAGAATAAAGTGCTCAAATTTCCTGTTAAGTGGGATCCAATGATTTCCACATTATAATGCAGACACTTCCATTCCTTGGTACGTTCAGCAGTGCACTTTGCTCTCTTGTTAGTTGGGCACACATTCAACTTGTAGCACCAAACTGACACAGAAATAGATTTTTGTGACATCACCAGTTTTCAAGAATAATTTGCCTGAAATGTAAGAGGCCATTATCTTTCTGTTCAAAAGCAGAATGACATGAAGCACATGTTTTAATAGTTCTGTCATATGCAGCTTAATGCCTGTCTTGAARTTCAATAATTTAGACCTTCTTCTACTAGTCATTCTGCCTTAATTTTATTGTCATGATCTCTGAATGCATTTTTAAATTGAATAGCATATATTTTACATTAGTTCCATTTCTAAAAATCTTGGACTGAAATAAGAATACTACCCTTTTTTTAACAAGCTCTTAGTCTATTACAATTGTCTCTTACTTAGAGTTTATTAGGTTATAAGGGCCTTTTTATTTAAATTATTTKAATTTATTTAAATGTGCGATCAAAGTACATGAAAATAAACAAATATTCTGAGCATTTAATAGGGTTCCAATTAGATTTTAAAAATACACACAGATTAGACCCAAGAAGTTTGTGTTATTTTATCAGAGTTCTCTAAGATCCACYGGTGTCCAAGTTTTAAGTCTAAAGKGTTTGCAGATTATTCTGAAGAGACACAGAACACAAAGCACATCACAAAAAAAWTAAAGGTGCCATAACATGGGATTATATTAAATAGGTAGATTTCATAATCTAAGTAGTACCTTTGATTTTCCCATCATGAAACAAAGAACAAAGGATACACTTCCAGTAGACTGAAGGGATCCTTACTGGTGCCCTTTCCTAGAGGCTCTGCTTAATTCATCCCAATGAAAAAGGCATATTCCCTTCAAAAGGGAAGTTGCATAATACCAAGGAACTGGAAGTTATTATTTACCCTCCCAAGACCCAGAAGCTCATGCCAGAACAGGCTCCTGGCTTGAGACCCTGCAGAGAGAGAMGCCCACACTGAAATCRGGTTTGCCAGCAGGATTTGTGACYCCACAGGGGACCCACTSTGGAGCAGCCTGTTTTTGAAGGGCTACAAACCATGGGAAGGACTCACATTAGAGAAGTTCATGGAGAACTGTCTCCTGTGCTTGGGACTCAATGCTGGAGCATGGGAAGGGTTTGAGGAATCCTGCCACTGAGGAGAAAGGAGTGGTAGAGACAACATTAGTGGTCTGTGCAGGAGTGGTAGAGACAACATGTAATTAGCTGACTGAAGTCCCTGCTCCCCATCTCCCTGTGCTGCCAGGAGGAGGTAAAAAAAACCTGGGAATAAAGCTGAGCCCAGGGGAAAGGGAGGTGAAAGGGGAGGGTGTTTTAAGATTTGGATTTATTTCTCATTATTCTGCTCTGCTTTGATTGGTAATAAATTAAACTATTTTCCCCAAGTTGAACTTGTTTTGCTCATGACAGTAAGTGGTAAGGGTTCTCTCCCTGTTCTAATCTCAACCCACAAACTTTTTGCTGTATTTTCTCTCCCTGTCTAATTCAGGATGGAAGTGATAGAACATCCTTGGTGGCACCTGGCATCCAGCCAGGGTTAACCAACCAGAGGCTACCCATTATCTGACTGTCCTAGAAATCTTCAAATTATTTTTAAATARCAAAGGCAGAACCTTGTCCTAAAGATTTATAGCTGAGTGCACAATCTAACAAAGAGGGGTTTTTATCACCTAATGAATAAAAAGGTATCTATTAAAGCATCCAGTGAAATTAAGACACATATACACACAAAAAACAAAAACAATTACCTGGAAGGATGATAATTGTTAGTGCTTTAAACTCTGCTTAAGAGTACTGTTTAAGAGRGATTTTGGCATGAGTTCTTAGAAGYAGAGAGCATCTATTTACAAATCCATTCTTTTAACACACTTGTTTTCAAAGCCCCTGGCTTCAAAATATCTAATTAATTGTAATGGAACTCTGCATGAATAGAGTATTCATACAAATGGTGTTGGCCTATTCCCTAACCTCAGTTCAATGTTTCACACAGTTTGGTCGTCAAAGGTTGGAAATATTATTTCCCTACCTTAAACTTTCCATGCACTGTACACCTGTCAGTACTAGTCTGTATATGTTTGGATACTAATTCAAGTTTATATCCTTAATTGTTTACATAGACATACAATGGGAAATAGCTAAGAAAACTTTTCTTTCTTTTTTTTTTAATATTGATAGAAATGAAAGTCGATGAACTTGAAAATCAATCTACATGTGCATTTTCAGGTAACAATTTGTGAAAATTAGATGCATAGAGAGAAAAATCCATAGTGAAGATAGAARCATATAGAGAGATGAAAATACATAAAGAGATTAAAACAGTCAATTTGAAAAAAATAATCCCTAATACAAAAAGAAAAATGGTCCTTAACAGCATAATTAGAGTAAAATCACTTACACATAGTACTTCAAGGTCAGAAAATATTAACTCTGTCAGTGAGAAAAATTACAGCTTTTTTCAAAATTTAAAAATTTAAATCATACAAACTCACTCAGAAATTTCAGAGAAGCAAAGCAAAAGATGCACCCCCCCCACCTGCTAAAACAACAGAAATACAATTTACTTATAGTAATATGAACCAAAATCCATTTCTGAAATCTTTTTTTTCCAATGAAGTTATTAGTCAGAAGTGAAGAACTATCAGAACTATCAGAATCAGAAGTCATGGGTGTTTATATTCATTCATGATTTTCTGATACTTCTCATGAAAGATTTTGCAGCCCAAATTTCAGTAACCACATTGTGCCTCTTCAGGTTGCCAAGTGTCACTGGCTGCAGCTGAGCTCCTGATACAATCATACCAGTGGGTCAATACGGCTGGAGGAAATTATATGGCATGAATTTATACTCTAATCTAGGAAAGCCACTAGGAGGCATGGCTAGGTTTAGCTAGGTTCTGTCAGTAAAGTATTTTGAGATTGAAGTTTCCATAAGACAAAACCATAATTGGAGCTGGTTTCTTGCAAGATGGGCATGTCAGAATGTCGTGGTAGAGGAATATGAGAGACAGGAAAAGAAGAAAAGATGGAGGCAAATGTGTTACCTTGGATGAAAAGGAAAAGATGGGAGTGGAATCTTGAGCAATGCTTAAATCCGCCCATAGAGAGAGCAATTTATCACCTTCCTTTCCATAATGTGGTTTTTTTAAAAAAAAAAAAAAAAAAGGAATAAACAGAAAAACAGAACAATAGTTCTGCCCAGAAAAATGTATTTCATATCAACTTGGCTGATGAGCCACTGCAAGTTTCAAGTCATTACACATCTAGAATTAAGAATCTGAGGAGAAAAAATAGTTTTTGAACCACTGCATACAGGACTGCTTAACTTCAGAGTCACTTATCTTCCACCAAATGAAGGATATAATAACCATAAAGAACAAGTCCCCTTTCTGTCATTTGTTGGTTTTCCCCTGTGGTTCTGTTAAATACAGTTTTTATTTGCCTTAACACATTCCAAGAGAACTGGGTATTTTTTGTGAAGGCAGACAGCAGATTATGGGAGGAAAATTTCAAGCATCTTGTTTCAAACTGTTTTGGTATCAAGGACACTATATTAACTAGGGGAGTGATTTTTAACTCTTATTTTGCTYTTTAAGCCAAGAAAATAACTCACCTCCTTTTAGATGCATGTAGCTATAATACAAGCTCTTCTGAAAATTTAATTGCATGTACCACAATGATAATATCAAAAATGTACTGGAAACAGGAAGTTTGCAATAAATTCCTGTTTTTATTGTGTCATCTATAATTCCATCCTCACAGACCACTGTAATAATCCTGAACTGCCAACAGATTGAGGGGAAATATCAATCCATCCAGAAATCCTCCATGGTGAGTAGACTCTGCCAACGCCAGTTTTGGATACCCACATCTTCAAAGAGGATTCCTCTAGTCATTTAATGAGAAGTCAAGGAAAGTTGAAGTTTCTTCTGAGGGAAGAGAGCAAAACCTAACTGGTTTTACAAGATTTTTTTCCTTTCCAATTGTAAATAAATACAGCCATCTACCTATGGATGTATGTGCACACATATGCATTGTCATATATTTATGTTCGTAATTTATTGATTTTAGAGAGGATTATTGCAGATGTTTAAAAAATCCTTTAAAGGTTGTTGAGCTAAACCTTCAGTCATCCATTGTAATTACAATACTATTTTCTAGTAAGCAAAATAAAGTGACAGAAGAATGTATTATAGATGTTTGAAGAACCCTTCAAAAGCATTTTGACCAACAGCAAGACATAAACTCAGAAGTTACAGAGCCACATTTGTTGATAGAAGATTTGCATCACAAAATGCATTCTAAGTTGATGTAAACAATAAGGAAAAAGAAAAAAATGCACCAAACAAGTCTTCCCCCAAAACCRTCCYCCAAWATCTCTTTCAAACAGTGCAGTTACAAATCCATTAGATGAAGAAACGGCTTCTTAATTTTGAATGTGAGAAATATTGTAAATTAAACAAGAACAGCTTGAAAGATGTTATGATAGTTTGTTCACATATGCAAACACTAAACTAAAACTATTACCCAATGCACAATTCTTGCAAAGTTGTAGGGAAAAACCTTCCCCATTTAAATTAATTGCCAATTACAAACATTATGAGTAAAACAAATGCTATAGCAAAGTTCAGCAGTTAACTTAGCTATGTAAATATATAGGCCATATTGAGCAAAATGGCCAAGTTCCCAGACTAAAAAGAAGTGGTTAAATCTCAAATTATCTTGTAAGGACCTTGGCCTTTCACAACTAATTAAGAGAATTTAGATAATTTCACCTCTATTAATCAGAAAAGGTAAATAGCAGACCTTATCATACCCCAATTCAATTTACTGTTTGACTTCMATTTCATCTCCCTCAAAGTGTCTTTTCAGAGAGATTCTATACAGTAAAAATCCTTTCAGGTCAGCATGTGGGGGAACAGATTTCATTAGCAATAATTGAACTTGTTTGCATCGCTGAGTAAACCATTCTGAGGACAAATTCTCTATCAAAGCTGCACCATTTTCAGAGGGAGGCCTCTTTGTGAAGGAGAAGCTTCCCCAGCAAGCTGGCAGCCTAGTCACTGCAGTATTTCCACTCATCCCCTTTCCTTCTTGCTTCCAGAATCTCTACCATGTTAATTAATTTGGGTTATTTCCAAATGTCTGAATTCCAGAAAACTCTACTTAATCTAATTATTAAAAGGACTACCAGTGTTCATCCTTAGTCATCTCACAGTCATGACCATTTAGTTGACTGATAAAGCCGTAACAGGAATAGGAAGGCAGTTACATTTCAGAATGGTTGGAGAAAAAATATCTCAAAACAGCAGAAACTAATTTTTCATCAATTAGTTCTAATCAGGGAGGGAACTCACATGTATTCAGCAGCTTTAATTCTGTTAAATTRCAGGTTTATCCMAGAATCACAGGATATKCTGAATTGGAAGGGATCCACAGGGATCATCAAGTCCAACTCTWAAGTAAATGGCCCATACTTGGATCAAACCCAYAACTTTGGTGTTATTAGCACCATGCTCTGACCAACAGASCTAATCTCTGTTCAGGGATATCTGATCAAATCTCATTTGAGTYATGCAGAWATTTTATAAAGRATTCAGAGGAATATAAAATASACTGGTTACTAGSAATGTAGTAACTGYACRYGCAAGTGCTTYTGTGCTGTAATATGAAATCATTTGAACAGCTTATTTAATAAAGAGAATGTTCTTTGTCACCCCACAGTAAGATGCATTTTTAGTAAAAGAGGACTCTATAGAGAAATTCRGAGACCTTTCAAACCCCTGAAGGATGAGGAAAAGAGAAGTGTTGGCTTCAGGTTAAATATAAATAACCTACTGAACCTGAGCAGACAGTTAGGAATAGAAAGAATGGGAGTCAATGTCTGTGATGTACAACTCTCTGCACAGGAGAATGTCTTCAGTGTCAGGCAAATCATCAATATGGGTATTGGAAACTCTCCACCCAATTACTTAGAAATTCATGATGATTAAGAAAACAAACCTCTCTGGCCACATGACCAGAAAGTCCAGGATTCTTCACATCAATCAGCAACGCATTCCTTCTTATTCCTAAGGAAAATTTCTTAGAAAAATTTCCTTCCACGGGAAAAAAATGGGTTCTGGTCCTAAAATTATCAAAATGTTTTGTTAAAGAGGCATTGCAGGAAAGCAGTCTAGCTTTTGAACTGGGGTGCTGTAGCCTGGAGAAAGGCAGGCTGAGGCAAACAAGGACAGAGTCAGTCTCTTCTTCCAAGTAACAAACAATAGGACAAAATTAAATGGCCTCTAAATGACAGGATGTTCAAAATTAATATTAGGAAATATTTCCTCACTGAAAGGGTGGTCAAGCATTGAAACAGGTTTCCCTGGGAAGCATCTGAGTCACCAAATGTGGAGGTATTTAAAACATCTAGAGGGACTTAGGGACTTGGATTATTGATGGACTTGACAGCAGTAGGTTAAAAGTTGGTCTCAACGATATCAGAGGTCTTTTGCAACCTAAATAAACCCGTGATTCAATCTCAGAGGAAGCTGGTACGGCTCTTTGTAATTGCTCTTGTGTCTTTTCTTAGTCAATGTGTGATCTCTGTGATGTGTGTTTAATTTAAAATTTGGATATGAAGGTTTTGATTCTTCTCTGTTGTTCTGAAAATTATTAGTCGAAGAGACCAGCAAAACTCTGCTCTAACACTTTCAAACACTAGAGTCACTTTTAATATCAGAGATACCTCACTTAACCCTCTTCTCAGTTAAATCTCAATTGAAATTTTGTTATACTACACGCAAATGACAGTACAGATGCTGTAAGTTTCCAGATAAATTAATGGTAGCAGTAAGTAAAGAAGTTAAGGCTCAGCAACCCCAGTTCTAGAAAGTTCGTGCAAACCTAACCAGAAGCATGTGTAACCTCCCTGAACTGCAGTCGGTATTTGTTACATAGACAAGTTCCACCAGTTCGTAATTGGTCCAAGTCCATGGTGAAGCCACATTTTAGCTCAGCATTAGAAGATAGGGGCACTACCCATTGCCTAGGCAGCAGTTGTGAAGGGAGACCTCTGCACCCCAGTCCTTGCTCATTTCAGCAAGGTCAGGATTGCACTCCATAGATTTACCACTGTTCTCTTCCCTGGGGGTATAAAGCAAACTTCAGTTTTCTTTTTCCTGCTTCAGACTACATCTTCTACCACAAGGTCACACTGATGTCATAGACCAGTCCACAGATCAGGAGTTTTCTGAACTTGCTGCTGAATATAATAATTATTGCACATGAAAGTAATATTTATGCACAGAAAGTACAGATGTTATACCTTCATATAGAAGCTATCAATCAACAGTATCTTACTTGTTTCAGATAGATTGATAATCTTTACCATTTCTTAGAGTTAATTATCCTTCATGACCTTTTGAGTTCTTAGAATGTCATGAAACTTTTAACCCTTCTCAGTCTCCTCACCTATGTCTGCAAATGAGTCGATTTTGAATCAGTGATTGACAGCTGCTAATTATAATTTTTCATATAAAAAGGAAAACTAATCTACTGCATGGTTTAACCAGAGATAGTTCTTAGAGCATTAACAGCTATGTTCCCGAGGCACGTCATAAACCTTTAGGAAACACCGACGTGTTGGAGATATTGTTTATGAGAAAGCTCTCTGTTTGGAAGATGACTTAGAAAGTATCTTCTACTGTTTCTACTGGGTTTTGTTTGTTTTCTGTGAAATATCTTTCGCCTTTCTTAAAAACCTGCATCTTAGAAGCAATTACAGGTTTCTMCCTTACCTGAGACTGAAGAGATTTACATATCTTACAGCATTAACAGAGCTAAACCTCAGTCAGAAAGTAAACAAACTACTGTTTAGGCCCTTCTTGGTTTTTTTTTCCATTACTGTTTTTCAGCTCAAAAAAAAATTTGTTTTTTATTGTTTGCATAGATGAGTCATTGTTCCATTTTGGCTTACATTACACTGCAAGCTAACCCCTACACAAACACTCCATTTTCTTTGTAATTGCTTCTTTGTAAATATAATTGTTTTATCACTATTATTTTTAAGTGTGACTGACCAAAATAGCACAGAGTAAACAAGTAAAGTCTACACAGGTCATCCTATAAATTCCCCTTGWCTTTTTCAAACTCCTGAGATCCTGAACTTTTAGGTGATTACATGTGATTACACGGCGCAGAGCGGACAGCATGTGTAAGCTCAAACAAGTTAGTGAAAATCAGTTCAACTTTGATTCACAAGGTCTAACAGGTTTTGTTTRCACCAGAAGACCTGTCTGCCCTCCCTCCTGAAGGATATTACAAGTTTACTGACAGCAGYGGAAATGCATCACTGTAAATAAATATACAGCTCCATTTTAAGCATTCTTGCAAAAAGCTTACACTACATGAAATCTTCAACAATAAATTGAATACAACACTTGTAACAAAGGAACTTAAAATTATTTCTGACARTTGATGCATCTCTCTTGGCATATAAACTGCGTGAAAATCTCAAGAATAATTTATTTTCTACTCGTGAACATCATCTTGTGAACAAACTTTCAGTGACTGATCATGCAAATCGGAGCTCCTCTTCTACGAGGAAGGTCTGAGGAAACTGGGATTGTTCAGCCTGGAAAAGAAAGGACTTCGGCRTGACCTAACTGTGCTCTTCCARTACCTGAAGGAAGCCTACAGGAAAGATGGAGAGAAACTGTTTACAAGGGCCTGGAGTGACAGGACAAAGGGGAATGACTTCCTACGGACAGATAGTAGAGTTAAATTAGATATGAGGAAGAAATTCTTCCCTGTGAGGGTGGTAAGGCACTGAATGGATTGCCCAGAGAAACTGTGGATGCCTCATCTTTGGAAGTGTTCAAGAACAGGCTGGATAGGGCTCTGAGCAACTTTGTTTAGTGGAAGATATTCCTGCCCACAGCAGAGAGATTGGAACTCAATGGTCTTCACAATCCCTTCCAACCCAGGCCATTCTATGATCTCAGACCCTCTAGACCCCTAAGGATATCGCTTCTCCTCTGTTATGTTAGTAGAGGAGAATTTAGTTGACTGATAAAGCCAAATTAAAAATTCAACACAAACATAYACATATTTCATTGCAAGGAATCAGYGTTGTTCTGAACCACTCTGGCCTTTGCAAAATTTCTGCTATAATTTTCCTGTAAGTAAACATGAAACATTGGCAAAGCTTATTAGAGCAAGATCTCAGATACCGACAGAAACAAAGATAAATTCAAGCTGTCATCAGAACAATATAGGACAGTGAGAGGGAGTTTTCAAAGATGGTTAGATAAGCAGTTTTTTCCATTCCTTTCTTATTTATCCTAGGTATTTAGGTCTGTACAGAGCAAGAGTCCAAGTATTAAAATAGATCACATATTCTATTTGACAAAATCTCCCATAAAGCTTTTATTCAAATTAAGCTGCCATTAAGAATGGAGGTTTGGATGTGAACCAATTACTCTTTTCTCCTGTTAGTTAGTTAGAAGTCACTGGCATTTTGTTCAAACATAGTAAACAGCAAAGTTTATTGTTGTTTTGTGTTCAGATTTCTTCTGCAAATTTGTTATTAAATGCTAGGATTTAAAGTGCTTTTTGAGTTAGACTTCACTTTTACTTGGACTTTAATTGGCATCTCAACTCAAATATTGAATTTGTCCAGTAAAATGAAATGAGACTTCTTTTCTTTAAATATAGAACTCTTCGTTATCTTTAAAGAGAACTTGATATCCCCAAGGGCTCAGCTTTCAAAATTACATCTCTGACAATCAAAATAGTTTGCTTCATTGATATTCTGAGTGTCACTATGCAGCCTCATGATACCAGGCTCTAATTAACTTCACCATTTCTCTCCTTTGATAAATAACTGGTTTCTATCATTTACAGGGCTCAGGAAGCTTTTGGCCGGATGCTGGCCAGCGTTTCACAGATGTATGCTCRACTTCATTCCTTCTGGTTTAATTGCAGTTTAACTCCCAAATGCTAACAAAACTGCTGACTGAGTTTACTTTAGGAATCCATAGCACAGGAGTGGCTCAGGGTCCTGGAACTCACAAAACTAACACAGATCATATTGCTGTGATGTCATCTCTAACTGAAAAATGATGCTATAAGACAAGGATGGGGAAAAAATGGCTAAAACTTCATTTTGTCAAAATTGATCTTGTTAGAACAAGAAATATAGTGATCCTTTGTGCTTTTATTTAAATACTAACACATTTTTACATCAGCATGCATGAAGTAACAGCCTTTCCCTGTGGTGCAAATTAAACCTGACAGCTCCACACCAAGGTGTTTTCACACCAGCAGGAGAGATAGCATTTGAGATGAATGTCTGCTTTCCAGCTTTTAACATTCTCACATTATAAAATGCTTGGAACTGTTCAATTATCTTTCCACAGTCTATTCTTTTGTTGCTGCTGTTGCTGTTTACAGGATTTTATTTTGGTTGCATAGGTTTTCCCCTCCCCTGCCATGCAAAATGACACAAAACCACATCTGTCCACATACAGTTGCTGTTAAATTCTACATGTAGTGTTGAATAATTACTGAATGTATAAAAGGATATATTTTACTGTCATTTTTATAGGCTTTAACTAATACACAGAACTCTTTTTAATCCACAGCTAAAGAATATTACAAAATAAAAGAAAATATAAATACATTTTCTGTATAGAGAGATGGAGAGAGAAAACTACTTCCTCAAGATCACACTGAGAAAACAAACCTGTTTTTTTAAACTCCCATTCTCATTCTTTTTACAAATTTACACAAACTCTATTTAAAATGTTGACTTTCTTGACTTACATGATCTCATTCTTCTACCTACTGTCACATAAACACTGTAATAGAAAGTGGGGAAAGAGAGCTTCAGCTTCATTTTCTGGCTTCATCATCATCTGAGGGAAAGAATTCCTGTGCTTACTCTTAATGGAGTCTTAMGATAATTCAACATAATCTCAGAATTGCTTAGTCTGTTCTGAAATGAATTATCCCTCCAACAATTTTAGTTTAGGAAACTGATATTTATGTATTAGCAGGAAGTAATCATCCTTAAACATCAGCCATGCCAATGTATTGGCATTAACAGGGATGAGAGAGGAGGCTGTCTAGACCACTGCACTGAGGCCAAACAGTACAGGAGTGATATAAAACACATAGCAAGTGTACTACAGGCATGTTCAAGTCTGTTCCAAGGAYTTCTTACAAATCAATGTCCCCATTTATACATAGAGGACAATGGTTCTTACAGAATTCAGCAAACTAAAGTCTAGAACATGTTCTCTGTCCAGCACCAGAAACRATCCAGAAATACTATCCAACAGCAAGTTTTGCAGGCCTAGTAAACAGTCACACCCCAGCCAGGATGCCTAAAGCTTTGCTTTGTATCTGCCAGACAGCATATTTTTTAGTCAGCAACTAGTGTTGTGTGTAGGACCAAAGAATCCTAAAAAATTGGAGTTGGAAAGCTTATTCTCCAACTTAGTCACCCAATTTAACTTCAGCTCAAAATAGGACAAGCTTCACAGGCTGAGCATGAATCTTAGATCCTAGTCCAGACAARTCCTGAGTATTTCCAGGGACAGATTATTCATCTGCCCTGCACAGCCAGTGCCAGGGCTTAAATGCTTTTGTTGCAAAGATTTTCTTTCCTTGTTTTTCAGCAGTAATTCCTCAGCTGAAATCTATGACCACTGCCTTTCGCCTTTATATTGTTCACACGTAGAAGGTCTTCTATCTCCCTCTCACCACCACTAAGCAGTTGACAATAATAGTAACAACATTTTTGACTTCTTTTAGGGCTAAGCAGAGCCAGTTCCCTCAGTCTCTCCTTATGGGAAGTATACTCCAGCCCTCCTGCTGATTGAGCAACCTTCCCCTAGATCATGACCACCTCTTTCATGCCATGGTGCCCAATATAGAGCATATTCCTTCACAGGAAGTCTCATAGTTATTAAGTGAAGGGAACAGTCCCTTCCCTTCATCTGCAGCCCACATTCCTGCTAAAACAAATTAGATGCTTTGGCCCTCATTACCTCAAGGGCTCTGCAATTTTCCATYCAGCAGCACCTCTGGGGCCATTTTGTGTGGAGTTGTTGCCTACCTGAGCAATATTACAACAAAACAACTTGAAAAAAATTGTGATAACAGTATAAGAACCATGAAAATACCAACCTGGATCACACTGTGAAAGAAGTTCCCCATTCATTCAATCACTTCCTGCACTAGCTTTACTGACCTCTGTGCTTCAGTCTTTCATCACCTTCAGACAAAAAAGAATTAGCAACTGTTTTACTGCTAAATCTAGCATCTGTTAAGGAAAATAAAAAGAAAAATCAGGTTCACAGTGAATGCTCATCATAACTTTTGCTTCAAACAGCATGTCATGTTTTCAAAGGTTATAGTACTTTTCTAATAAAGAAATAAACTTCTGATATTTAGCTCATTATTAACCATGAAGGAAAAACTTGCATTATATTTATTATTATTTATAACATGTCTGTATGCAGAAGTGAAATTTCCTTAAAAAGAGGTTGTACTGAAATTAAGAGTATCCTTTTTTGCTCTGGGAATTTTTGTTTATGTTAGCACTTCAKCTTTTGTCGTGGGTTAGTGTAATACACAGCCAAAGTCCTGGCCTCTTTCAGAAAGTCCTGGCCATGGATTTTGCTACTGTTCATCMCTTGGTCTCTCACTCTTGGCTCCTTCAAACTCAAGCATTATTTATCTTGCACAGAATACACAAAGAGGCCCTGAACTTCTGGACTGGAGACCACAGCAAACCGTAACAGAAAGGTGAATTCTCAAAAAGCTTCATCCGGAAAATTTTCTTCACAGAAATGATTGTCAAGCATTTGAATGGACTGCTCAAGGAAGCGGTGAGTCACTATTCCTGGAAGGGCTCAAAAAATGATTGGAAATGGCACTTAGTGCTMTGSTTTAGTTGACAAGGTGGTGTTTGGTCAAAGGTKGAACTCAAAGATCTTGAAAGTCTTTTCCAACCTTAATGATTCTATGAATTTCTGATTCATTACTTGAAGGTATCCTAGTTCCTTAGTATAATTACATGAATTTTAAGAGAATATCCATAATCTTGGATTGATCATAGTAACTCTGCCATGAGAGGCAAAAAGGCTAAAAAACATCAAGAAGTCCTGGTTCTGAATTGGAATAAAGGGAGTGAGGAAAAATACAGTTCTTACATTTTGCTTTGCACATCTACATAAAGCATCCCCTGGCTGTGTATTCATAGGAGGCAGRTAATGACAATATGCCCTAATTTCTGCTTCCTAGTTTAGATATTATAGCATTATTCATTATTACTTCAGTTTTGCTACCAGTTTCCCATGGATGGGCCAAATAATGGACCTCGTGTAAATTTTCAGACACTTTCACAAACACAGGGAAGCCAGGAAACAGGAAGCTAATCTGCTTTTTTACAGGAAAAGGCTGCATGTGTTCATTTGATATTGATCAGCTCTGTMAAAGGATGGCACTCTGTTTATAAAAGCTTTTAAACAAGAAGAATATTGTTTGTAATGGTACTACACAATCACTCCTCTTTATCATATCTAGCTCCTGGTTGCCCTCCTGAATTCTATGCGAGGTGTATAAGCCTATTGTCTGTCACATGTGAAATTCAAAAGAATGAATCTTGTTCCTTTTACTTGAATTATTTGGCTGAACTGCTTTACTTTTCCATACAAAAGGGTCAGTTTCAGCTCTTTACATAATTACATCTTTTTTTTTTTTTTAAATGAAGGCTTTTCTTAATCCTAACCTGAAAACTTTCATCTTTGAGGCAAGTAAACACAAAAAAGACAGATTTCTTTTTAAACCTAAAGAGTATAAGTGGTTTGTTCTGCTTCTAAGTTTTTTAGTACTCTAATTCTTTATTCTCCTTTTAATGTAATGTGAATTTACAGTTGGAGTTGGCAGGCATTTTTTTCCTTTAAAGTATTATGCTGGAGATTGCATGTATCAAGGAACACGTAAAAAATTACAGGGAGAGGTTGTGGTGGTGGTATATAATTACAAATCTGGTATGTCCAACTAATCACTTGTTTAGTAATTTAGCTTAAATAAKTTTCTAGCAGTTATTAGGGTCATTAGAGCACAAAGCAGGTTAGTCAGTCAGTTCCATATTCAAGCCCCTTAACTCACTGACATTATCAAGTTTGCCTGAGGTGGAAGAAAGGATCACACATCTGTGTCTGTAATCATAAATATCTGAGATTTTCGCTGTAAGCTAGAGCAATTTGCTTCATTTTAGCAACAAGGTGAAGTTTGAACCCCACACCTCCCCTCCACCTCCAGTTCATTCTTTCTAGAACTGTGATTGCTGATTGTGCTTTCATTGTGCATTCTATTAACAGGCCTGAATATGTTTGTTTTGGTTTTTTTTTTAATACATAATACACTTTTGATTTGCCTTTTTTTTAACAAAAAAAAATTTTTTTCTAAAAAAAAAAAAATTTTTTTTTGTTTTGGTTTTTTTTTTAATACATAATACACTTTTGATTTGCCTTTTTTTTAACAAAAAAAAAGCATTGAGCAATGGAAAGAAAGCAGATGAATGGTCATTAGGCATTATTTTTAGTGCAATTACTGAATKAATGCAATGTGTGAAATCTCCATGTAGCTACATCACTACTTTGGATTTATTTCTGAAGGAAAAAAAAAGCCTAAACAGTATTATTCTTCACCTGGAATTGCACACTGACCTGGTCCTGAAATAAAAATATATTTTTTTGTATTTATTTTTTCAGTAAATATATTATTTGGGCAACTGGAGGTCAACATTATTCTATTCAAGTTCTCAGGTTAAGTAGCCTGTTCACTGCAGCTCTCASCTTCTGTGGCAGTATAGAGAGACATGATGGCTTTAAGGAGGACGAGGGACAAGACTTCCTTTRTCCCTAGGAAATAAATTTTGTTGTGCAGCAGAGTGTAAAGGTGCAGTGAAAACAAACAYTATTACACGGGGTAAGTGATCACAGAGGAGGGTTTTGAAGTTTATGTCATGTTCATCAAGGTCATTCCTATGGTTTTTGCTAGTTCATTTCAAATAAAATACAGTCTTAGATCTCATTAGGACAGATTTTTGTCCTTCTTAAAAACATGAGCAAATAATTTGTGTGGTCTGGATACATGATGTCAGTAATAGCAATGCGTAGTTTTCACACAGCTCAAACAGTTCTAGATGCCATAGTTTTTCTAAGGCCGAGATGAACTGAGAGGTGAGAGGAACAAAAAGCCAGWACTGGGAGATCCTTGAGTCCCCACAGGAGGTCCTGGCAAGTTTGCCTTTGTTTCTGTCATATTTCAGAATGGAACCTCTTACTCTGAAAAGACTGGAGCCTTCAAAATGTATAGGGAGCAACGGAAAGGCATTTTCTGCCACAAAAAGAAATCAGTGAGAATCCAGATTAATTAGGTCATTGTCTATGCAAAGGCAGGAAAAGAGAAATATATCACTATACGAAATATTCCCATTAGCACCTGTACAATGCCCTGTCTTGTAACTCAAGAGTTTGGAAGCATGTCAAGCCAGGTCACACTTAGGTCCTAGGCCATGCACACAACTGTAAATGTAACCCACTGGCAAGCTGACAAGCCTTGCCAGGATAAAGATGTTAAGAACCCAAAAATTATCAGAGCCTGCTAGGGGAGAGGCTGTGTACTGAAGGAGAAAAAAGGTCACTTGCTTACTTGTGGAGGTTTCTATGGTGCATGCCACCCCCACCCCCACCCACCCCTGCTTTTCGGGTCTCACTGCAATCTGAGCAATGCTCATGAGGCCTCAGCCTTGAAAAACAGAGCCTGGGCTCAGCTCCTCMTGAGCTGATCAGAAACACCGTCTGCTCCCAGGARCTGCTGCTGTCCCACAAACACCTGTTTCCTTTATGAACAGMCTTGGAAACTATTCTTCTAGCCTAAATAGTGTAACATTCCTGTTCTCACATTTTCAAAGAAAATGTGCTGAACTGAAGTGTGGCCAGGATGAAACCTCATTATGACTAAAGCCTACTCTCTTGTGACTATGGGTCACAGTGGTCCAAAATGAGACCCTTTGAGCCCAGCAGACTCCAAGCAGCAATCTCCCTCTGAGTGGGGYCTCTTGAAGACAGTGAACCTTCAACGCTGCAATACTTGGGGTATCACCAAAGGATGATGGGGGACTGATGAACGATGATCCTGGGCTGATACCTCAACTCCTCGAGGCCCAACCCTTCACCTGCTGGGGAGATGCAAAGACTTCACTACTTTTGAGGAGAATTTTTCACAGGTACCTTGCACTGACTCCTTATGTCTGCATGTGTATACATGCACAAATGCTACAGCAAATCTGGGAGAAAGGCTGCTTTCTTAGATATTTAAGTACCTTAGATGTTATGTCTGTAAGAAATGTTTAGTCGTAAGTTGCAAGCTAAGTTAAATGCTACTGAGTGTTGTTCCTTTGCTAAATTGTTAAGTTCTAAGCACACTACTGTTAAATTTGAGTGCTGTTAAGTTTGTAGCCCGTATTCCTAAACACACACACACACACCACACGTGCACACACATACATAAATAGTTCTCAGTTTATTTCYATTTTGATTGACTTGATTTCATTGCTTTTCTTTTCCTCGGTGTACCTTTAATATCTAGCAAGTAGTAGGGTGAATCTTGCCGATGAACTTTGTCATGCTGTTCCTTAATATTAAATCTGATTTTTACAGATACCCTTGTTGGTGATTTTTTAAGCAATATCAAACACTTGTTCATAACAGCTCGCCATAACATGGTAATTGTGAAGTGATGTCAAGTGGAGGAACTTCTCCAGTATGTTTTTGTATAGCAAAGGTCTCCGTGCYCTGATTTGAGCAATTTCATTTAGACTAACAGCCTTTTGTTACCAGGAGAATATTATAATAGATTCTGAAATTAGAGAGGCAATCCATAAACTACATTGATTCACATATTTATTCCTTTCCCAAGTGGAGTATCTCACAAATACAGAATACAGTTTACTCCAGTTCTGCGCCAAGCAATCAGCTCCATTAAAATAGGTCATGACATTCAAAGTTCAACTTTTTGATGATTAGAGAAGAAAATGTAAGACACTTCTTTTTTTTTTTTTTTTTTTTTTTTATTCCCCAGCAGAATATGAGATAAATTAGGCTGAGGAGAATTTAGGAATGGTGGCTGGACCCCATAATTTCAGCAGAAACTGCTGTTTATAAGTCACATGTTCTTTAAACATTAACCACCTATATTTTGAAGGATTACCAATAAATGCAAACTTAACCTGCCTAATAYACAATTTATTCCAAAGTTTAGAAACCCAAGATAGAGATCTAAGGCTGTAATTAAACACAAAGCAGACAGACTTTYGAGTATAAACAGCCAATTGTTACAAGGTTAAAGTTCTCTTCCACCATACAGATTTGTGGGTAATACTCCTAACACCAACAACTTTCTGAACATACCTTTACCAAGTGAGTTTTTATTTGTTTGATTTCCCATAAACATGTGTCTTTTAGAAATACCACTACGCTTATTGGGAAGAATAATTCAACTGAGAAGAAATAAGGCAGGATGGTTAAAACACAAGTCAACATACTTCAAAATGGTATTTTGGAGACATTGAAACATAAAMTAAATACAACTAAGCCCATACCTCTATTCTGAAATTGCATATGGTCTACAAAACCTGGTATTTTTTTTAGTGGAATAAAGAAAAGACAAACCCAAAGTCCAGAAAAAATAGTTTAGCTTCAATTACCTCTTTACTAATGTAAAGTACTTCAGATTTACCACAGAATGAAATGGGAGCAAATTACGAGCATTTTCAAAGACTATCACAAACTGTTCACACTGTTCTTCTAAGGACCAATTTTTATCCTTTAGAGCAAAAGAGGATAGTCAATACCATAGGTATTAACCAAAAGAGCATAGAAGCCCATTTAGTTTGGCAAATATTTTTATAGCACTGCTTTCTTAGAAGTGTTCTTGCTGCACTTGTAAAAGAAAAAGAAATCTTATAGTCTCCCCAGAAGAAAAATCCTTTTTACTGGTATTATTCACATCCTGAAGCTTATTCTCATGCTGGGCCAAATCCTATTTTGCCTTGTTTGGATCAACAGCTCTAGTCACACAAGAGAAGCTATTTGATAAGAGAAACAATTGAGCAGAAAATCATAGTAATATTCCAAAGGCCAATCCTCAAGGCTTAGAATTTATAGCATGAAAGCAAACAAATGAGCACAAGCAAAAATTAACAATTAAAACTTTGGAATAGGGAGCTAAACCTCCTGTTTTCCCAATCTTCTTTCCCTTACCAACAGTTTCCTATGATGAACATGCTGAGCCAATTTGAAGCTGGTAACAGACTGTTAGTCTTCTAACTAGACAGCACCAGTCTAGTCTTGGAAAGTACCTCTAACATAGTTTGTCTTTAGCTACAGCTGAAAACTTGAATGCAATAGTGCTGGCTTAATCTATAAAGAGCCTACTCTTTATTCAAAATAGACTTTCAMAGTAGATTCAAGTAATTTTCAATAACTGTGAGAATGTAGTAATATATTCATGACTACTACTCATTTGCACTATAATTCCCATTTAAATTAATTTTTTTCGTTCCTTTCAAGCATCCAATGTTTTGCAGATAATGATTAATTTTGCAAAAACTTCCTACTGGGCATATAGAGTCCAATTACAAACAAGACTTTAAAAGAAGCAAGTATGTGAATGCTTTTAAGRTCAGGAGTCTCTTTGTGAATTCTGSGGCTTCTTCCATGAAGGTACGGTATCTTTTCCCGAAATAATCTGTCTTAGATGATAACCTGGATCATCAATGAGTCAATTATCAACTGCATCTTTTGTACAATGATGTTCTCCATGTATTTTTTCAGCATATAAAAARCTTTAATTGAAAGATATATAGCTATTAGAGACTGTCCAAAGGAGGGATACAAACATGATGAAGCTGGGAAAGCCATATGAGGAGTGGCTGAGAGCACTTGGCTTGTTCAGCCTGGAGAAGAGGAGACTGAGGGGAGACCTCACAGCTATCTACAAGTTCCTCATCAGGGTGAGCAGACGGGCAGACACTGYTCTCTGTGAGCAGTGACAGGATCCAGTGGAATGGCCTGAAGTTGTATTAGGGGAGGTTTAGACTGGATATCAGGAAAAGCTTCTTCAYCAAGAGGGTRGTTGGGCACTGGGACAGGCTCTGCAGGGAAATGTCACAACCCCAAGCCTGACAAAGCTCAAGAAGTGTTTGAAAAATGCTTTCAGGCACAGGATGGGGTGTCCTCTTCAGAGCCAGGAGTTGACTTTGACGATCCCAATGTGTGCCTTCCAGCTCGTCATATTCTATGTTTCTATGAATACTAGCCCACTCCTCCTCCTCCTCTGATATTTGATCTCAATATGTTGTACTGCAACCTCATTTCACAGACACTGGAACTCTGTACAGCGATCATGAATAAAGATAGCTCCCATSTGAGCTGTGTCAAAACTGCAGCTTTTGCAGGCCTGCTTCCTGACTCAGCAGAAAGCATCTATCTCTCAAAAAATATTATCAYCTCCATTTTCTTTCCTGTTTTCCCTGTATACTAACATTTATTTTTCCTTGAAAGAGCAGGAAAATAGCTTTTTATTTTTGGAACAATGAATAAACAGTGCCATCTTCTGTCAATGTCACTCCAGGAAAACAGTGCAGTATAGACTCAAATTACAGGATTGAGGCTGCAGAGTTTCATGTGAAGTCTCTGTAAGCTTTAGCACACACAACATAATGCACCACATCCTTCAARTACTTAGTGGCAATAAGTGYTTTATCAAGTAATCATATTTAAGAYRCTGACTTGGAATTAATTGCCTGAAAGATGTACTCGCCTCTTTTTCAGAAGAGTAAGCAAGGGATCATTATCAACTCCCGAAGATTTCATTAATTATCAATGTCTTTCTAAGATGTAAATATTTTTAACACCCTGAAGACTATATTCCTATTTTGYTTTGTAGGAACACTTGGCATTTTARYCATCATTTATCCTTAATATMATTTATAATCTTGTGTGCCAARGAAACAGAGCCCRGAATACCAAAAATATTTCAGAGTGAGTCACAGAATTATAGAATGCCTTGGGTTCGAAGAGACCAGAGACCACCCAGTTCCAACCCCCTGCTGTGGGCAGAGACACTTTCCACAACACCAGCTTACTCAGGACCCCATCCAACCAGATCTTAAACACTTCCAGGGATGGGGCAGTCACAGCTTCTTGGGACAACCTGYGCCAGCACTTCATCAACCTCACAGTAAAGAATTTTCCTCCTAATATCTAACTGAAGTCTACCCTCCTTCAATTTGAGTGGAAACACTTGTCATTTTTGCAACCCTTTATCCTTACTATTATTTATAATCTTAACTTGTATGCCAAGGACACATACGTTGTAATTTCTGAACTATTTCGGATTCTGACTCCTTGCTTTTGTAAAAGATATCATATGTGYTCTTGAAGATAGAAAGCTGCAAATATTCAGTATGGTAATGGAGAGAGAAAGCATGGTATTCTGTTAATTTCAGGCATTAAAGTTGTGCATATGCACATAATCTTATTTTCATATCAAGTAGAAAGGAAAAGAAAACCACATTTGAGATGAGAAAAATAAATCAGATCACCCCTCTTGAGTTAATGAAATCTTCTGGCAATCTGCATGGAAACCACCAGTACTTTTGTGAAGATTGCATCAACTACAGAGCAGTGTACATTTATAAAATACTTTCCTAACAGGCTAATGGAAGTGGTGCTTGCTGTTCTCAGTAGACCATACCTTAATTTTTATGGCCATCAGCCATTTTTGCAGGGGCAGTTTGCTGCAGATTTCTGAGTTTGAGTCTGCCTAAGCAGGAACTGGTTATGCTAGGGAATTCCCTGGAGTGGTTGTGAACTGAAGTGAAGAAATTACACAGCTGTAAACACCATCAACTCACCATATACTAGGGATCACACTTCACTGTCTCAGCAGGTATAATCATTGAGGACAAGARCTGTTGAAGAAATGAAATGGTCATGGAAGCAGTGACCTATTTCTGACATCTGGGAATGGAGCAAATTAACATATCAATTAAAATGTTGAAGCATTAATTCACTCTCAATTTTGTCAAAGCTGTCCTAAGTGATCCTGAGAAAAATTCATTTATGAAGTCTATTAGATGTCTAGAACAAGATTTAGTTGTTAAATGTTCATCTGGCTTCTGTGATGGTACAGTCATAGAATTTGGTGGGTTTTATTTAAACAAGGAATTTGGAAAGCTGGGGAGAAGACTGGGCATGGCTACATTCAGTAATTTCGTAAACAAAGATTTAGAAGAAATTACACCCAAGCCAAATGTTTAAGGAACATCACAGAAAGTTAAAAAAATCAAGTAGGTAGAGGCTATGAAATGGCAAAATTAAAGCTGCTACTGCGATATTCAACTGATGCCTTAAAGAACCTAAAAATGAAACAACACTCTTCAGAGGTAATATTAGTATAGGAGGAAATGCAAAGGCTGGTCTCTATTGGAGGCCTCCAGGGGCAGATATGGAAAATGTCCACAAAATGCCCAGTCCCCCACAGGTTGAATACAGTTTTATAAGTTTAGCAAATTAGCATAGTTGTCAAAAATCAGCAATTAGAGACATAAGAGGTGGGGTAAATTCTCCAGTTCAACCCCCTCTAAATCGTCCTTCCTCAGATGGAAACTAAACTTCATTTATGAAAATGTGTCTCAAAGAGCTGGTTTTGGCCTTAGTTCCCAAGAAGGACCAAGATAGGACAGGGGCCTTAGAATGTGTTTTGTACTTCTGCCTTGGAAAAAGTAGGGGAAAGTATGAATACAATAGGCCACAGGTATGCAAAGAATACAGGGAATATATAAAAAAAAAAGGCAAAAATCAATCCAGCATCACAATTAAAATACAATTTAATTAGAGGGTTATGTACTATTTCCTGCCTATTGGTATAGTTCCTTCTTGAAATAAAGTGTTTGTAATGGCAGCAGAAGACTCTCTATCTCCCTTCCAGCCTTAAGGAAAGTATTGACTTTAATTGAATTAAAAATGGCAGAGGTTATCACCTCTTCTTATTATCTATAATCCTCCTGAACAAAGGTGGCAGTATAGTTACATTAAAAAAAATGAACTTAAATTAGCCTTTTCACAAGGCATTAATCAATTGACACACATTCAGTTCTAAATCAATCRTAATACAATTGCCATTGTCCAGCAAAATGAGAAGAAACTTGGAAGGAAGCAGGTGATATTGTCCTTGAATTCAGGGACTGTGCCAATGAAAAAGAGGTATTGCAGAGAAGGGACATAACAGATGGAGGTAGAGGTTGTAAATCTTGAAAAACTTGGAYGTCCATTCCCATCCAAATAAGGTCTGACAGTGCACTGTCTCCAGGCACAAACTCTCTGTCTTGCTCACTGCTCAAACCTGGTCTCATCTCATGAAGTGTCAATTACTCTTCTTTCCAACACCTTGCTTCTAATTTAAATCATTTTCTTTTTCAGCCAGTCCAACAGACAACCCAGGAATCCATCTTTGGCTCTGCACAGCTGTTTCAATCCCCAAAATACTCAATTGACCTTATTTCCCACCATCTCTTCCCACTAATTCTCCTATTGACTGTCTCCTTATCAGAGCTTCACTGCTAGTTTTACCCCTGCATCCACCTGCTTCTACTTTATGTTCTCTTTYCTCAGTTGCTACTCTTTCTGCACGGGAACAATTGATTCATGTTTTAAAATTAATAGTCTTACTTTAACCCTCAAAGGCTGAGAGCAATAACTCACAGAAGTTCRGCTTCATTTTCTAGCTTTAATAGTTATATCAGTCTGAGGAATTTACACTTAAGTAGTCTGGAGATATTTMGAAAGTAAGAAAGTAAGAACAAATTAAGCATACTCAATTGTTATGGGATTATCAGATGATCTGGACGTCTGCTTGTATTTTATTGTGTTTTCTAAAAAGCTGGAGCATTGTCTTAGATGGGATGTCTAAAATGATTACTAAGGCCACAGTCCTAAAACCAGCAGATATTTTAGTT
>NW_026623385.1:36391-63684 GCF_030028575.1 Malurus melanocephalus | reverse complement strand
CACCCTGTTCACCCCCTGCTGCTTTGTACTGTTGGTGGAAAGGGGGGGAGGGAGTTGGGAGATCGGTGTTGTTAAGGATTTTATTTTATTTCTCATTCTCTTCCTCTGACTTTGTTAGCAATAAATTCACTTTGTAACTTAAGTGGAGCCTGTTTTGTCCGTCAAAGCGTTTCTTCCCTGTTCCTTATCTGAATTCATAAATCCTTTTGCTAATTTTTTTTTYCCCTTTGCTCTTCTCTACCCAGTGGTGGTCRGGGAGAGCGAGTGAGCAGGTGTTGTGGGTGYCTGGCTTTCAGCCAGTGTTTGAAACCAYGACAGCAYCCCATCTCGGCCCAAACCTCGTGAGAATCTGAACCAAGGAAAGAAAGGATTCTAAGGCAACCAGCTTYGYCTGCTGAGAGGAGGAGAACAAYATCAGAGGCTCACCAAGTTCMCATCTGTTTTTCCCTCTGAGCCCCTCTGTGGACTCCCCTCCCGGAGACAAAGGGCTGTCTGCCATTTTGTTCCTTCTTGCCACGTGCTCTTTAATTTTTCGTTCCCCTGGCATTTTGGGTTTGTTTGTTCTGCTGGGGATGGGGGGGGGAGGGGGTCCATGGGAATGAGGGGTAAGGTTCAGAGTATTCAATATCTAACAGTTATTCATTTTTTTTCCCTGCCCTGCAGCTATCTTGTTTATAAAATAATCAGGTTTTTTCTCACTTTCATCCAGAAAATTCATTTCATATTGGTGGGAAAGGATTGCTGAAACACTTTTCTTTAGAGGAAACATTCATTCCAGAACATTTTCTCCTAAAATKGTCTCTAAACTGAGACATCTGYATTACTTTCTTTGATTCCCATAGTGTGGAAAGAAAGAAGAATACACTCTTTGTCTTGAAAAGTACAACAAAAGCATGCTTTGGGTCACTTCCATTTTAAATACTATCATACAATGCATGTTYAAAATTAACAGTAATATTTCATTCTAAGCATAAGTTTGCAGTGTTTATTCCTAGTATTTATTAACCCTTGCTATTAGCCATATAAGACACACTTTAGGTTTTTKTGGGGAGTGAAAGGAAAATATCAGTACTCAGTCTGATGTATTTGGCTTCTGGCTAGACAAAATCCTGTCAGATTTGGTTTCTTGTTTAGACAAGATTCATCTTTCATAGCATAAAGTGGACCAATCACAGSTGTCTTGTTTAGACAAATTCAAGATCTGATTCAATTAACCTTGACTACCTCAGAAGCCTTCTGGTCTAACAACGAAACGGTAGTATATTAAATCAGGATATAAAAAAGTAACAATTTRCATCTTCATTTCAGTGGGAAGACCTTCCATATGAACTAATAATAGCCTTCACAACCTATAACAAGAATAACTCATTTAAGGTATTCAATAGAGTCAACATATCATTATTTCAGTGTGCCAGCTGGTCATTATGGTATATTATAGGAAATGATGACATGATGTGCAGAATTATAAAATGACAGCTCCCTCTTGCAAGACTTTTTTTCTTTGAAGGCTTGAATTACTTCACATATTTGTTTTAACTTATTCTTTGTTCTCTTTTCAAAGAAAAGACACTATCCAAGGACAGCTCTTTCACTTCTTGAAGCAACTGAAGAAGAAAACTGACAGCTAAGACAATCTCCCCTTTTATTATTTTATTAAAAGAATATTTTTCAATAGGTAATAACAAAGTGAAATAAAAATACATGTAATATRAAGTGACAAAAATAAAAAATTATGCTGTGCCATCTTTGTACAGATAGAGCTCCTACCTATAATTCTTTTTACTACATACTAATGAAAGATTACAAAACAAATTTACACAAGCCCTTGCCATTTGTATAACAAACAAGTCTGCATTTATAATTGCTGTAAGCAACTTACCACATTAGGAGTATCTCAAGCAGAATATATACACTTTTCAAGGTTACCAAATGTATATCACTGTATGTGTTAAAGGGCATATTCTTTATACTCCAATGCTTCTTTAGAAAAACAAATGTTCTTACATGTTGCTTACTTAGGAAGTGATCTTTCTGTCAGTAAACATGTCTATACAGATGATTGGTCTTTCCAATCAGAATAAATTTCTGGTTTTAAAAAAAAAATTTCTTACTTGAAAATTATGGGGCACATAAAATAAAATTGGTTTTAGGTAAAGCAAAAGGATAAGGCCACATCTGGCTGTTAGAAGCTTCTCATTTTAAATTTTGCTATGCAACTAACAAAATTCACTCAAGTGGATGTCAGGGACAGACATCAGAAAAACACCAGGTTAGATGAAGACAACATCTGGCAATCAAACTGCAAAACTTCCCACAGGCAGGCTCTTTCCAACTACACTCACTGTTTCACATAAAATCCAGAATTTACCATGATTTCTTACTTGCTCACACAAGATAAAACAGCCTTTTTCAAGAGCTTTATAAAGGGAGAATTATCACCATATTTAGCTGTGTGATCATATGAGCTGCTTCATTATAGGACTTTCTACGAAGAAAAACAACAATTTAAGAATGGCACAAAAGCTTGAGATCCCTGARGGAGCTTCTGTGACTGTCACTGGAAGTGTTGAGATTCACACTGTGACCGAGGGTGGCACTTTGAGTTTCTTTTCCTCAGTTTCATGTAGGTGTAGCAATCTCTGCATATGMTATACAATGTACAACTGAGATTATTTTACACAGATTGTTACTAGTTACAGACTGCATCTTTAACGTCAGCATTATGACTGGAATCAGACAGAATCAAGCGGTCTCCAAGCATTTTYCTGTTCTACATTGAGACAYATTGGAAASATAGAAATAASTAYAAATATATAAGCATATATAAGTACATAGACAAGAGAGGAAAAACCCAATCTGTTGGATACAATAAATGAAAAACTGGAAAGCCAAACTGATCGTGGATGGAGTACTGATCTGCCAGAGGTGCCCCATAATGTCACTGAAGACACAAAACTTTGTACTTTCATTCTTTCAGTCAGTTGACAGAAGTAAAATGAGCAGAAAATAAGGCTGCCAAGGAGAAAGCCTGAGAGCAGGGTGGATTTATCATCACTAATCAGGACGTGTTGATAAACACAGAAGCTATAGTCATTCCCCTGAAGAGGATATCAGCTGGAGGAGATGTCACAGTCTAAGGAAGCACTCTGAGGATGGAAAGAGGACAGAGTCTCAAGAGACACCTTATGGGCAAGAGGACTGAACAAACTCTGCCTCAAGAGCTCAACATGCTAGGAGGGAAAACAGAATAAAATGCAGAGCTAAAGAGTAAAATGCATAACAGATCATGATCCCATTGCCTTGAGCTATGRGCGACCTAAAATGCTTTCTAGCATGATTTGCCTTTTTCCACAAAAGAGAGRCTAGTTATATTTCTGTATTTCTTCCAATATTTAATGTGACATATAYACACTCTGCTTAAAAAATAATACCATCCCATTTTGTCTGTGTAATTTTTCATGTGGAGACCACAAAGGCCTTCAAAACCAGCAGCTGTTATTTTCTATTAAAATTAGATATAGAAACCCTGCAAACTTTGAAGTACCTGCAGGGAAACAACCAAAACTTCACACTTTTGAGAAGCAGGGGTTTTTTTTATCACCAGTATGTGTGGTCTTTAAACCGACTGTGAGATTCCTCCACAGTGCTAATAAATCCCCAATACAAAAAGAAAACCATACAATTATGACTTCACTCTATGGTTTCTACTTAGAAAAATGAATAGTACTAAAGATACTCCTCCTAAACTTCTGTTTTGCCTGTGATTGTGCCACGGAGAGGAACTGAGAGGAAATTGCATTTCAATTACAATGTAGCAAATGGTCAAAAAAATATCACACAGGTTTCTAAAATAATTTAAATAAATATTTGGACAACTGCTTTGCTTGCTAGACAAAATGTAGCTAATGTATTCTCACTGAGTATAATTGAAAAGCAATTGGAGAGAAGGAAAGCAAATTTGAGAAAACAGAAGTCTTAGCTTTCAGTGAAATGAAAGTAATCCCTTCCTAAGAACCCTATATAAGACAAGAGGATTATTTTCTCAGTGGGTAAATGGTGTGCTCAACAATTTGAAATGTAACTGGGTGCCGTAATGGTCTGATATAAGATAAAGAGAGATGCAGAGATTTTCTTGTTACCTGTCATTCTGAGCAAAGAAACCTGACCACTGGAAAATAAGACCAATGCTTTAAAATTACTCTAAAGCAACTGAAGACAAGTTCTTAAATGCTGCTTCTTTGGAACAATGCATACCTTAAAGGCACAGACGTTGGATTAAGTGTAAGCGATTATGTTTAAAATAGGATGAAGGCATTAAAACATTGGCATTAGCGATTGGTTGCTACTGGCTATTAGAGCTAATGGCTACTGTGATAAAACTACAAAACAGTGGAGCTGAACAGAAACATTCAGACTTTACTGAAGCAGATACTATTTTGCTGATTTTTACCTGAAAACTCAGATCTAAATGCAAGTTCCAAATTGCATATACTCCAACATCTACCTTTGACAAATTAATTTCTGACTAATGACACAGTACAAGAAAGGGAAAACTTATTTTTTTACTCTAGAAACCTACAAATAATGAAAATAGCATTTCATTTTTACAGACTTTAGAAAACCATGCTATTCAGAGTTCTTTTTCATAACAGYTAATTTTTTTCTGTATGTACTGCATCTGTTACATCATCAAAATCTCCTTGCTTCAAATCTGAACAGCAGTGGTTTCCTGGCTTCATGCTTCASTCAGATGAAAGGGAACATGTCACAAATTTCTAATGTTCTATTATCCATTTATTTCATTCTTCACTACAAAGGTACCACCTACTTTAAGAAGCCTCCAGCTTCAGCCCAGGAAAAGCCAGAGAGGAAGTAGAAATATGCTAATTTTAATGCTTACACCGCTGGAGATAGATAAATCGCTCAACCTTCATGCTCCTTCCCTCTTGCTCTTCAATACTCCTGATATGTTCCTTTCCCCCCTTACACTAAGGGGAATTTCTCCCTCTATGAAAAGTTTGGGTATTTTGATTTCTTTGTAGAGCAGAGTCATTTAGATTAAAAAACAGATGAAAGTTTAACATTCCCTGATACTTTTAAGCATTCTAAAGTTTAATCGTTTTCTTCTGAAAATATACAAAGCTTCAATTTGTACCCTACAAATACAAATAAGCATATTCATAAATATAAAATTACATTAAGGTTTAAAACCCAAATTAAATCCAAATCAGATTTAGAAAAATATTTTGCTACAGCAAAAAGAAACAAAAAAGTTGAAGATATTCAATAAAGACATCAGAACTGTTTGCAAAGTACTACTGATAAGGAAAGTATCATGAAAGTCAAGATGCTTTGTGAAACAAATGATTTTAAGAAAATTGGATTTTCAAGTGAAAAGCTGCTAGACCAAAACTTTCTGKCAAATCTTTAAAATTAATTGCTCTTAATTAACCATTTATGCACTCCATGAGAAAAAGGATTCTTATGCTTTAGCTTTAAAAATAGGAACCTCATTAAATATGTAAAACTGAAGAGGAAACTCAAAGAAATGAGGTGCTAAAAAAGTAAACAACTRTGATCCACCCACTTTATTTCAATTGTTAGCAAAAATAAAGTAGTAATTATTTCACCAAAGTAAAAGACAACTCTGACAGTYGCTATTCATCTCTGCCCTTGGTGATCTAGTGTTCAAAGTTTCTTATCTCATATAGCCAATTCTTGATTTRCTTTGGATCTGTGGGTACCAAGAAACTGAACAGAATAGAGGTATTTGAGTTGGTATTCGAATTTGGGCCTAAAAACTAGGGTGCTTATTTGAAATACTTCCATTGAAGCTCATGATTTATCRATCATGTGTGTATTTCTTAAGAATACAGGTTTTTAGAATTTGTCTTCTACCTCATCMGTGGGGAAGTTAGAGTATATCAACGTTTGAAATGTTTTGATTTCATTGAATGCCAATTTTCTGTATAAAAGATCAGAGTGTTAATATTATAATGTAATTATTATTCTCCAGTATGTAAAAACTAGGTACAACAGAAAATGCATGGAGTTTATTGTCAAACTGCTCAGGAAGAGCAAAGGTTTCAAGGCAAGCAGAAATAAAAGTCTAATTTGTTTCTCAGAACTCCATGGGTAGAATGAGAAAGGCCTTTAAAAGAAAAAGCCCACTGCAGCCCACTTTGAAGACATAAAGCCAGAAACWCTCAAGAGGCTTGAAAGGATCCTCAGGAGACAGAGCCAGGTCAAAGTCAGGAACATAAAAACAAGCTGTATTGGGTCCGACAGTCATTTCAATGTGCTGTCTCCAAATGGACTGATACCAGAGCTTAGGGAAACTATGCAAGTATATTATCTCAGCTTCCAAGACTCCATAGTTGAGGCATTTCTARGTGGCAAAAGTAGTTTATCTTTAGCCAAAATTCTGATAGATCCAGATTTAGGAAATCGCAAAATTTCTCTAAGTCCTTTATCCCCCTTAATAATTTAGAAATTGTCCCCTGACACCAAAGCTGACACAAGCAATTAATCAAGCAGTCAGGAAAAGATGAAGGGTCTGCCAGTGATAAAACCTTTTTCCAAAGAGAAGCTTGAACCAGGAAGAACCTGAGCATTCAACACAGTCAGTAAAAACTTTCCCATGTAGTGTTATCAAACACCCTTTCTGTGCTGGATTATTTCTTGCAAAGAGGAATGATAACTGCTGTCAGTAATAAGAATACAGAGCACCATTCAGCACACAAATATTTACTGAGAGGAATGAGGGGCCGGTACTGATACAGCCCTCAGCTTCTAATAAGCAGCAACATGACTTTCAGTGAAGSTAAAGGTGCCCAAGGCTTCTATTTGTGTGACAGCACTGAGGTGAAAACATTAGTTTTTATTGCTAAATATGCACCTAAAGAAAAAAAAAAATCTTAATAGCAGGTTCTATTGTAGCTACTTGGCCCCAGCAGTTCTTTTGTGGCCACATTTCCTTGTATAGGATTGCCTGCACTTCTTCTCTTAATGCAGCTTGGTAAGTCCTGCACATTTTATTGAAATTTCTATTGATCACTTCTGCCACTGCCATGCCTGATAAAGACATTCTGAGTCAGAACAAATGGATGGTTCCTGCTCAGTAATGGCAGGTATACTTCGCCAAGCTGTTAATTATCATCAGAACAACATGACACTCAACATACTGCTACTTATTTTGCTATCATCCACTCCCATGCAGCAAAATATTAATGTTAGATATTCTACCCCATTCATCACTGAACTTAAAGAATATTCTTAAATGGGAACCATCATTATGATGGCTAGGGCAAATGAAATTTTTATTCCTATTTATTTCTTGCACTTTCTTTTGATCTTAGAAACATTCATTCCCTGGAGAAATGTCTCCTTTCTCGCCTAAAAACTGATTTTGCAAGTGTTGAACTGATCTCAGGCCTTAACAACAACCAAAAAAACCCCATGAAATATGATCTCTCAGCAGAGCTCAGTATGTCTAACACATTAAATTTTAGAGGATACCCTTTCTTTGTGCAATTTGGTTTAGCCTGATCAGGTTTAATTCTGTATTCACTGATGAAGATTTTCCACTATCAGGACTTTATTGCTTTGCACACTTGCAAGAAGGGAAAGCAAGCCAGGTTCTTTATATGTTACTTAATTCCTAAGTCATTGTCACCCATAGAAAAACTTGCAAGCCTGGCTTTGTGCCTCTCTCATATCATTTTGCAGCTGTTGAATATTTGAAATTGGTATTTACAAAGTGCCTGCCTCCAAAAAAAAATCAGCAATAGGCAGCCCAATCAGCAACAGCCAGCAACTGATGCTGGCAATAGAGAAGTCATCTAGTCATCATCTTTGATATCTTCTACAGAAAATGAGGGTCCATTTTTTGCAACTATGATATCCCCATGATATTATCTTTGTGATATTAACCTGCTAGGCTTCTATGAGTTAAATCAAGCTGTTGTGTGAAGAAAAAAAGAAAAGAAAAAGCAGAAAATGTAACAGCAACAAAGATAGGGCTTATTAAAAGATCTGGAAGAGTAAAATGAAAATTTACTATTGTCTATGTCCATGCTAGAATGGTTTATTCTTCTGACACAATAATGTGAGGTTAAAGAAAGTTTTAAATAGAGCTAGAAAATTAGGTTGGGGATTTTGTTGGAATCACAGTAAAGGAAGAGGAGAGGGTGCTAAAATGAGCAACACATTCACTAGTACTTCAGCATATATGAAAAATAGTACAAAACAAATGACCAAAACAGGGTCATTATTTTAGTCAAGCTTCATGAGGAGTTTTGGCAGAAAAATAATTACAACTATTTTTGAGAAAAAAACTGAGATCTTTATGGCTTACTTCAGCACATTCCTTTTTGTGACTCTATGTTAATATAACACTTGAATTACCTTTTCTTCTTTTTTTTTTTTTTTTWAGATTAAGAAAAAATTGCAAAACGAGGAAACCAGTTATTTTCTTAAAAACATATTCAAGACAGTTGCAGTGGACTCTGACCTGGAAAGATGTTGCAAAAATCCAGTCTTTTTCTCCTATTACCTCAAGCTTTTAGAAATGATTGTCTTGTATTTGTACTTCTTTTGTATCTATATGTCAGGTTGAGTAGCTGTCTTGTTAGCAAAAGAAAAGAGTATTATTTTTTCAAGAAGAGTAAGAAGCATGGTATGAGGTTTTGGTAAAATGCTTTCACAGTTCCAGAGGTTTAACTGAGGTCTTTTGCTTTTGTTGAATCTATAAACAGAGTAATCTCTAACAGGCAGAGCTGCTGGTTTAAGTYTGATGTTGACTTACAATGTTGAATATGAGTTAGTTATACCCATTTCTTATTTCTTGTTTAGCACAAAATATATCATTGCATTTAGATGGAATTTTTAAATGCCAAAATGCTAGATGGAATTTTTAAATGCCAAAATGCTCATGTATAAGGCAACATATTAAATTACATCCAACATTTCATAAATTCTTCATTAAACAAAATTATTATTACATAATAACACTGTAAACTATTTTGAACTTGCTGCTTCTTGCAACAAAATATTGTTTAAGATTYATCAGTAAATACTCTCTAAGGCATTGTGAGATACTATAAATATCTACTGAAAATCTTTGTGAGAGCAATACCTCARCTGATAGGATATTGTGACTATAATTTATCCATCCATGACTTCAAAGGAAAACAGCAAGACACAAATAACCCAAAGATTAGTTTTGTCCTAGCTGTTTGAATTTGGCAGGCTTGTAGAGGTTGAAAGGGATTGAGAAATGATCCACCATTAAATCAAATTTAGGAACAAACTTCTGCATTTTTTGTCAAGCTGAATGAATATATTTTCAGCTTCTTCTACCATCTGTTTTAATATGTGTACCATATTGTGTACCAATATGTGTACCATGCTGTTTTTAAGTTCACGTGCACCAGTTGAAAATTTAACAAAAAATAAGAAGTCACATAGTTCATGCTTCCTATTTCAACAGCTGAAATCAATCAAAAGATTCCTATGCTATCTACGCCTACAGCATGCCTATTATGCTCTATTCAGTTAATGATTTTGTGCATCATATGCTTCAGATCCATTTCAGGTAAGAAGAACTTTGATATTTAAATAATATATTATAGACTACAACAATAAAAAAAAACCAGTGGATCTGTTAAACTGTTTTATCACACCATATRTCATACAAAATCTAACAAAAAATTGCCTTCAGTATCACCCATATCATGACTCATCTGACTGACACAAACTACACAGTCCCCACTGGATAGAATGCTGGTAATAARTAGGCCCACCTTCATGGAAACTTGAGTCAGGAGTATTTTAACACATGAAATTTTTCCTGACATGTTATGGAATGCACATACCATTCAAGACTTATTCTCCTTCATGCAAAGCCATAAACACATTCCTTCTAGTATCCCACCCTTCAGCTTGCAGTTCTCTTGCACTTTATATATTGATCAGACCACATCCAAAATTTTTTTTAGGTCAATGATGTTTTCGCTTAGAGAAATCATTTACAAAGACATATTGCCAGAGTCCTCCTGAAACTTTATCACATTGTAAAATCTATTTGAGTTCCTGAAAAACAATTAAGATGATTCTTTATGATTTGTGAAGCATAGGCTTGTGAAGATGTTTATTGCACAGTGTAAATTCTTTACATATCGTAAATTAACCTGGAAATAATTCTAAACGACAACACAGTCCAATCAATTATCTTGTCTCAGAATATTGCTTTTTTTGGTAATAGGTAAACAATACATTCTACGGTGACAAGCAGTGTTCTTTTAGTCTTGCGGGACCCAGTAGTTACTAACTCATCTTACAGCCTACCAATTTCACTCGTGATCAGCTATGTTTACTAATTCCAAGGCTTCTTCCACACCAAGGATAGAAGATAGGCCTGACTTTCAAGCTGTTATTCTGCTGTTAACATTACCAATATTCTGTAATCCTACATTTATGAATATGAAGTATGAACCTTATCCATCTTTTAACATGCAAGTATGTGTTAGAGCAATAAGCAAAATTAGATGAAAGTCAACATCAAAAATGAATATGCTAGCAAAATATCTTTACCACAGTTCATCACCCAGCATGCTTACTGTATGGTAAATGAGTATTTGAATGAAGAAGAAAGCTCTATTTTTGTACTTTACTTCCCTAGTCTTTGCTTTTGTTGTAAACCCACAGTATCTTTAAGTTTGGAAAAGACCTCCAAGATCATCAAGCCCAACTTCTCTCCAAACACCACGAGACCAGAGTGTCAACTAGACCAGAGCACTGAGTGCCACATCCAGTTATTTACTGAAACCTCCAAGGATGGTGACTCCACACCTGCACTGCCCATTACAGTACTTGGCAAATGTTTTGATGAAGAAATTCCTTCTGCTACAATACTTTCTTTTTCCTTCACTTCCAGAATCCATGGTAGCTTCACCGGGCCTAGTCTGGTAGAGCACTTTCAGCTGGCCAGACCTCTCCAGTTACACTGTTCTTCAGGTTAATTTTCATTTTCCTCGCACAGATGTAGTGCAAACCTGGCACTGTTCTTGCACTTCTCRAGACATCTTCTACCACCATTGTTCCTGTGGTAGGGCCTCTCCTGAGAGCCCTCAGCAGCCCTGAGGTACTCCTTCCAAAGGACAGGTCTAAGCATGCTTTTTTTCAACAGAGTTCCTTGATGACATCACTCTCTTTTTTTCAGGTTCTGAAGTGTTATTCCATTTATTTGCACCAGAGTTGAGTCATCATCTCTCAGAGAAATCTTAAGAACAAGCATCATTCTAGTATTTCAGATGGAGTTATTGAACTGCCCACACAGAACTACCAATATTTTCATAATAATCACAGCTGAATACATTCTGAACAGGATCTTCCAAGACMTGAAAATATATATCCACTTTTTGAAGAGATCAGTAGTTTCAATATAAAATGTTTAAGAAAATGGTATATTTCAAAGGAAAAACACAAGTCATGAGGAGCGGCTGAGGGGGCTGGGGAGGGCTCAGCCTGGAGAAAAGGAAGCTCAGGGGGACCTTCTTGTTCTCCACAACTCCCTGAAAAGTGGGTGTAGCCAGGTGGGAATTGGTCTCTTTTTCCAGGCAATCAGCAACAGGACAAGATGACATAGGCCCAAGATGTGCCAGGGGAGAATCGGGAAGAATTTCTTCACAGAAAAGGGTTGCTAAGTATTGGAACGGGCTGCCCAGGGAGGTGGTGGAGTYACCATACCTGGAGGTTTTGAAGAAACAACTGAATGTAGCACTTTGCACTGTGGTCTAGTGGTGATCAGTCAAAGGCAGTCTTTACCATGGAGGTATTTTCCTACTTAAATGATTCTGTGGGTTTTTTTAAACTTTCTGTTCACAGAAAGTCTGTAATTTTTGTATTTGTTTAATACTCTCAAGGCATTTCCCATTGTAATGCCTCTCAACATTACATCAGGCAAATGCCCTTAAACTTGGAAATTATTATTTTCTGGTACTGCCTGAAATAGCTTCTTATGTCAAAAAATAAAAATACAATTTAGCTTGCACAGGAAGAGCTGTGACAGTATTTAGCATTTTATACTAAAAGCCAATCTCTCACTTTGCACTTCTAGACTGTGTTACTCCTCTCTCTGTATTTTCTCCTCTATAAAATGGGGAAAATTAAATACCTGCGCTTATTGAATTTGGGAAAACTCTCTCCTTCCCTACTCCAGCACTGCAAGGGGAGATAGAGGTACCACAATTCTATCAACAAAATATTTCAGCCTGGAAAAGCATGTGGCTTTTCTTCCCACCAGCAGTCAAAATAATGCCAATGTTTTGAGAACAAGGAATAAACTCAGAAAATTTTCACCACCATCTAACTCCTGTAGTCCTTTTTGTGCTCCCTCCAGGCACTCACTGGAAAGCTGCTTATCTGCTTAAGAATGAAGAGCCCTAAATGTTTAAAGCTCTGCTGAATACATATTTTTCACTTCATAAGGCTTTGATTTAAACATGCCTACATATATATAAATTCGGCTASTCATTTGCACTTAAAAACACAAAAATTCAATCCTCTTTCTGTACACCAGAGACTAGAAATTGACAAAAATAAGTGACCTTCACAAGCAAAATTGCTATTGAAAAAGWGAATAAAGACCCAGGTGTGTTTAAAAATAACAATCTTTACGATGAAAAACCTTCCTCACAAACAATAATATGAGTTCCTAACATGTAACTTCAATGAAATAATATTTTAAAAATCAGGGATCATGCAAAGTTTCTGGCTATCCAAATAAAAGTAAAAAAAATGTTTCTTCCATGTTTTTACTTTTCAATTTATGAAGAATGAAGGAATTTTATCACAAAGCATAGTAAGAGAAATGGAAAAATAAAAGATTTTATTCACCAGTAAATATATAAAGGGAAGAGTTTACAGAAACTGAAACTCATACCAGTTGAGAATGATTTCTTTTTCTAAATTTTTAACAAACCGAGATCATATACTTAACAGTAAAGAGTATCAGAAAACACCTATGGCATCACAACTATGAACTGATAGCAGCATTAGGTCTGCTCACTCAAAAAAATTGAATAATTCAGTTTTATATGTGAAGGCATCTTCCAGGATCAGGATTTCATCAGATGGGGCATTTCAGCCACTGCCTTTTAAACGTACACAAATTCAATCAATTTTAAGATTGGCAATATTTCAGTTATTTTTATTGTAACTGTTTAAGCTTTTCAAAGTTCAGCACATTCAGAAAAGTTTATGACACCTGTGCTATTTTTGAAAGCTTGAGCATAAAGTTAGTTAGGAAATTCACAAATACATTAGTGTTAAAATAAATGAGCTACTATTTACTTTGCTACAATTATTGAGTTCAGCACATGAATTCTTTATATATAAGCAGATCATCTGTATAGAACATTCTATTTTGCACTTAACTGCAGCACATGATTATTTAGGACTAATTTAGGGCAAAGTAGCAAAATTATTTCATTTGAACATAAAATGTTYTGAAACTTAAACTGCTCTTCATCCATAGTGTATAGCTTCATCTGTGTRTACAAATCTAAAGGGGTTTACTATGAAAGCATTAGTGCTGAGCGCTTAGAGGATGATTAGCTCATTGCCACACAGCAGCATCTTTTTGAACAGTMACCAGCCATGTTGACAGACTCATACAGAAGCACCTCTTCCTTTAAACTGGCACACTCTGTGCTAGTAAATACAGAAATCTGACACCAGCTGAGACTCACCTAAATGATCTGCACCTCCCTTTACTTTCAAAGGTTTCACCCTGAAGAACAGAAATTCATAAAATTTGCATGCTTTTCTTTAGATTTGAGTGTTTTTTCAAAACTGAAATAAAGCTGTTAGGGTTTCCCATGGTAAAGTAGGCCAAACAGTTCCTGCCATAGTCCATTAGATTTCAAGGAGCACTTCTGCAAGTGATCACAACCCAAAAACTGCCTTCAGGCTCAATCAGTCAGAAAGCAAAAAAAAATCACATGACTGCTTTAAACTTGGGACATTTTGAAAGGCTAAATTTAAGGATAATTTCATATCCTTTCTGGCTCTGAACTATCTTTCAGATTTTAAATTACAAGAGCTATAAATATAAGTTTCGCAGCCACATAAAAGTACTCAGAAACGCACTAAAGTTGAGAATTGGCAGCATTTACATCTTTCACATTATTATATTCTCAATTGTAMAAATAATAGAAAATTGTTTTTGAAAGGTGATACATGTTACCCATCTGTTTTCATGTCCTTAGTTGCTCCACTGGAAGAATATGCACCATCTCTTCATGGCGAATCTCTTTATAAGGACTCAAATAAAGACAAGGAGCAACGGGTACAAGTTCCACCACAAGTTTTATCTTCACATAAGAATTCTTTGACAGAAAGAACAATCATTCACTAAAATAACTTCTGCAAGGACAGCAGGGCCCCTCATGGTAGGCTTTCAAGATCCAATTGGACAGACTGCCAGAAAACCTCATCTAGGTTCCACTTCCCTCAAAAGGCTGGATGACATGACCACTTAAAGTAACTTCCAACCTGGGTTATTCTGTGATTTGCTGCGTGTCAGTATTTTACTTACATGGCTGAGCAATTTTTTGAGTATTTGATCACCAACTCCACATATGTGGAGTTTCAAACCCATGGGTAGCCAGAGATAATTTTTCAAATTACYTGACAAATTTTTCAAATTACATTGACAAAATCTGTCAATGAGATGAAAATATAAAGCTTATTTGGTGGCTTATTTTGTTGGGTCTTTTTTTCTTAAAACTATTCTAATAATCATTAAGTTTGTTATATATTGATAATATTTTAAAAAAACCCTGAAAATGCAAGATGTCCTCAGTTTCTTCAGACAATTGTCCRAACCAAAGTAGCTACAGCAACAATCAATTAGTATAGATCTGTTTACTACAGTAGAAGAGTAAATGGCAAACTCTGTAAAGCTTATTCAGGATTCATTAAAAGAAAGACTTTAATAGGATACAGCATGTGGCCTGAAAWGATTCTCTGCAAAAGGTTCAGAGATCTGTACCATGAAAATAAGTCACTTGTATTATCTTTTAAACAAAATACAAAAGATTAAGACAATATAAGTATAAAGAGCAACTGAACAATGTTGAAAAACAAGAGAAGCAAGAGGGAGTTGCTTACAAGAACACGATTAGCTCTTTATGTAGTTCTCCTTTCTGTGCATATGCAAATCAAAAGAAATCAAAGAAATGCAAGCTCAAAATAATGAAATTAAAATAAAAGATAATTAAAAGGAATTAAAGACTTTTAGTATTAAAAAATTATTACATTTCTACTAAAAGAATGATCTCATAGCACTCACTCTGTACCGTTTGCTGTATAGCAAAGGAAAGTAACTTCGAATCTCTAATAGGAATATAAATAATGATTTGGCTTTGTGCAGGCTTGAACTTGGGGGAAAAAAAAAAAAAAAAACCCCAACATTCTAGCAGAGATGATTCTGAGACAGATTCTTATTTTCCAAGCTACCTAACAAGTCTAACAGGTTCTTAGTCACTTAAGAGTTACAGATCAAGTCTTTAAAGATTAACAAAAATAATTAAAAAAAAAAAACAAACAAGTAAAAACAAATGCTGAAAGACATAACTAAGAATATTTAGAAGGCATATCTCAGAAGGCATATCTCAGAACTCTTTTATATGTGGAAGCAAGCAGTAACATCAAATTAAGACCACCTAAATTTGTAAATTGTGTAATGGCCCAGATGTAACAATCTGATTACAATCATTGTTTTAATGGTTTTTGCACTGGAAGAATATATTGATGGGTAAAACCACTCAAATTCCCCTCAGAGTAAAGGCAGCTTCATCAAGTCATCCTCCTGAATTTCTGTATTTAACAATAACTTTCATAGCTAAACATCTCTGTCAGTCATTAAAATCATGAACATTTAGAAAGACAAATAGCACATYTTGACAAATGTGTTGCAACTTACAGCAAAGAGGAAAAGAAAACTTTTAAGATAACTGTTAAAATTTCCTATCAAGGAAGTTTTGTAAAAACTTTTCTGATTTGTTACGATGTGAGGTATCACATGATACTCATTTTTAGAGTAGATTTGATTTTTTTTTCCCTGAACTGTATTCCTTGTTTCCTTTGTTTTCCTGCATTTGGGATACAGATATGTACATTTGTGKCAAATAGGAGGTTACATTAAGCAGTTTTTGCAAATATTATGTATACTGCAAGTTAACTTTTAGTTGTAATCTTGCAGAAGCTACTCAAGAAAAATGAACCAATAGGAAAGAAGGTACTTCTGCCAAGTCAAGATAACAAAGATTTGGTCGCTAATTGACAAATAGTTACTGGCTGGATCCATATTTTGAACAATTACATTCAGGTGGTTTTAGCTAAGCTGATCAGGGATAAGAGATTCCAGACAYAGCTGCTTTCAAAGCATTTTCATACCCAGGCTACAGCCCAGGTACAAGCTAAGTGTATTAATCGCCCTGATTAATTTCACCTATAGCAGACTCCTGCAGAAAAAAATATGCTGTCATCTTATATCAAATTGGGTCTCTAGAAAACGTCACCATGTAACTGTAACATGAAAATTACTCAGATATTGAATGGCTAGAGTTACTTTGTCAGACATTTTTAAACTGTGAAATTCAGAATCTGCCTGATTAACAGACTGAACTTGAGCACAAGTGGGAGGAGACACTGATTTAGCTAAATGGAAAAAAAAATCCTGTGCAYTGTTTAACAAAAAATCATTCAAATTCCTCAAGCAAATATTTTCATTAATAATGTACTAAAACAATGTTTCTTGGAATTTGATTTTTCCTTTTTATTGTGCATAAAGTGGTTTGTTTCTTAAACTGTACAGAATTGTGGGACTGGCATATATGTGAATTACTACATTTTTCAAAAATACTATTCCAAAGAGGTTATTTGGAAAGTTATAAATATACTGTGTGGTCATACATTTACTTGCTGTAAGAAAGATAGTTCAACATGAAAGGCAGAACCTTAAAGAATTTATAAAGATATTATCAAGGAGAATCAATACTCAAGCACAGAAACAAGGAACAAAGGTAAGAACATCAAATGATATTACTTTGGTAAAAAATTGCTTGGTTTACGTTTTACTATTGAAGCACATTTTCTTTGAAAAGTAAAAATGCTTTCAGAAAGTCCAAAGGCATCATTGGTCCTTTTTCCTACACTTTATCTCTTTAGCTGTATCACGTRACATCAAACCAAGAAAGAAAAAACAGGTTTGGTTTGTGAGAAGCAACTTTGGTAAAAGTGATGTGAAGCTTTCATCATCYCAGTGAAAAGTAGGTGGCATGACTAAGAAATTAATTTAAATAARAGCCTTCTACATTCTCAGAGAGATAAATAAGACCTCTTGGTAAACAAGGAAAGGGAAATGGACTTACAGTACTTGGCAGCACATCTGAGAGATGGCACCAGCAACACCCGTAACTACTGCACTCAGAGGGGCAATGAACACAGYGGGAGATTGGCATGGGTAAAAACTCAGCTCTCCACTGACCTCAATCACAGGAAAATAGGAAATATGAACTAGGTCAGGTTTCYAAGGCTGGATCAAAAGAACAACATCACCAAGTATGGATAGAATCAGCTAAGGCCAAAGTACTGCTTAATAAGCAATTAATTATGGAGTGAGTGCTTTTTGGCCAATAAAGAAGATTATGGCTAACTTCCAGCATGTTAAATCATGACTGACCAGGTTTCTAGGATGAAATACATGGAGTTGGGGTAAAAAGCAGTGGGYGTAATTTACCTGGATTCTAGCAATATTTTCCACACTGACTCCCACAAGTCTCCCTATTTCAAAGCTTAGATGTTGTGTTCTGGATGGGACCACATCCAAATAGTAACAAAATGGCTGGATAGTTGAGCTCAAAGTGGCAATCATCAGATATAGTCTAGCTGGAGGCCAGCAATACTGCAAGGATCTATCCTGAAATAGGTCCTGTTTAGAATCATTCTCATTGATCTGGACAAAAAGCTTCCTCATCTGGTTCATAGCTGACTGCAAACTAAGAGGACCAGTCAGTACACCCAGGGGTAGTGTTGCCATCCAGACAGACACAGGCAGGCCAGAGAAATGGGCTGACAGGAACTTCGTGAAGTCCAACCATGTCAAATGCAAAGTCCCATACTGCAGATGGATAGAGGATGGAACCACCTGGCCAGGAAGAAAATATGCTGAAAAGGGCTTGGGGATCTGAAGACAGTAAATGGTAGAAAAGTCTCCAGTGTGCTCAGATAGCAATGACCAAAAGCATCCTGGGCTGTATTAACTTAGCCCACATTTTTCTTGTTCAGTGTCTTATTAAAATACAGMAGTAGAAGTTTTTGTTGTCATTCAAATTCCTTGCAAGCACCAACTCCAGTTTTGTCTTCACTACTACCACCCCTGCTTATACAAGCAGCACTTCTSAGTTCATACTTTGAAGCCTGCTCCTGCTTTTGCCTCTTGTATATATAATTTTCATACTGGAGTTCCCTATTTAGYCAAGTGGGTATTCTGTAACATCTGTCCAGTTTTCCTAAGCATCAAGACAGACTGTTCATGCAGTTGGAGAAGGTTGTCTTTTAAGACCTTGCAGTTTTCTGGAGCTTCTTTGCCTTTCTGAGCTGCCTCATAAATGATCTCACCAGTTAGTTCCATTAATAATCCACAGCGTGCACTCCTGAAGCCCTGGGTCAGTGCTGATCATCTCACCTCCTTCTCTCCCCACAGCATTTTCAACTCCAGTGTTAATGGTCACTAGCAGTCAGGGCTTCTACTGACTACCACAACTCCAGACACTTCTGCTTGTTGCTGACTGAGGTCCAGCTACTGGTATCTGTTCCAAGTCCTCCTGACACTCCCCAGGAACATTCTTCACTTCTTGGGTCTTGTTGGATTGCCCTTCTAATAGGAAGGTTAATACTCCATGTGAAAATCAGGGTCTGTGATACAGATTTACTCTAAGAAAAACATCAGTTTCAATACACTTTCTTTWCAATCTAGACAAAACTTGACAGATTTTTCACTCTAAATCAGGTAACGTACAACTTCAGCTGAGATATTCCTACAAGCCTAGAGAGTAAGAGAAGGGCTATCATCTTTCAGTTTCACATTGCTTATAGAACAGGATATAAAACAATACCACCTTTAATGTTTATCTTTTTAACTAATCTTCTCTGTAAAATAGATGGAACATCCTTCTTTGGATGCTGTGATTCATAGAACTCTGCTGACAGCTCAGATATTGGACCCTGCATCTGCCACCACAGAGCCACACAGACTTAATAATCCTATGAAGCAGTTACAGCATTGTCTCCGTACCTCTATGATACAGGTCATAATAACAAAATCTTCTAAAATAAACAGATCAAAACACTACATACAAAAGCTGTGACTAATTGTATTGATTTCTGTAAAAACAAGAACATATACATAAGATTTATATCCAAATTGCATTCATCACAGCTACAGAATCAGAAATTCCATAGAAACACATCTGTTGTGCTCCTTATATCACAGGAACTAACAACCAAGTCCASATACAATGGTTAATTTAACACAAACACTGTGCTAAAACACATCTTTCAAAAATCGTCTCGTCCGTGATCTCAAAAATAGAGAAATTCTTAACACCAAAAAGGTCTAAAACAAAAAGCAAATACTTGCATCGGTCATTKCATTACCCTGTAAGTGGCAAAAGTTTTACATTCACATGCAGCAAGTCTTCCCTCTCAGTTACATTTGTCCACTGTCATTCTGACAAGTACCACTCTAAGAAGCCTAAYACAGGACAAAATTATGTGCTTTTACTATACATGTGAATTAAAAAACAATGACAAATTCTATACAAGTAAAAAATTCCACTGGGCGTGCAGCTTTTCTTTTGCTGTTGTTGCTTTGCTTTTCAAAGCAAATAAATTCTTTCTCCCTTCTGGTGTTCTAAAGCAGTTTTTGCCTTGCAGACCTTAAACCTCTGTTCTTTTTCTCTGGTCATGGATTTTATGTGGCCTCAAGTGAAAACATTATTAAATGATTCATCAAGAATTCTCCTTCTGAATCACTAAATAAAGAGAAAAGTATCCTCCTGAATCCTGTGCTAGTAATCAAGGGAACGCTTATTCTGGTTCTTACATTAATCAAGACTAAACCTCTGAAGTGTCTCATACTGAAGTAACAACACGCTTTTTAAGTAATTCTTTGCTAAGCCATATGACTGCATTGATTTCTAACTTCATTAAGCTCTAGTACCCAATAATCATTGCTTTCCACTTTTTTGTAACAGATATCTTCCTGCCTATGAAAAAAAAATCTCTAATTCTCATCCCTCAGAAAGCCAGCTTTTCAATAGTGAACRAAATTATCTGTGCTTCCATTTTATTGATCAGATCTCAGTCTCCCACTAGAAAATTACTTCAAATAATTTGCAGCATTCAATTACCAAATGGTTGTGCTCTTGAGCAGTTACATTATTCAAGGATTAGAGTCCAGAATAATGAAACTGCTAGTAGAGAAACATGACTAAAACTAATTTCTACAAGGGTCAAAGTAATTGTGAGAAGCTAACAATCCTCAACTGCACATAAACCTCAAAAACAATGAAACATCACTATCAGATGAAAAGGCAGAAATCAAACAATTTTTCAAAACTTTCTAATTAATCAAAATACTTAGGTTTTGTGGAGACTGTTGGGTTTTGGAAAATTCTTAAATACTCCAGATGGACAGGCAAACTTTACAAGTAATTTGAATTTTGCCAGTTTGCTCACCCAGTCTCAGACTGAACTCCTGCACAGCACAGATATTTAGTGTTTGCTTTTCTATACAGCCTATTTCAGGTCGTTGAGGGCCAAGGTCCAAAGTTCTGTTCCTTTTCACAAAGAACATCTAAGCTTTAGGATATTATTTCAAATCAGTAATAAGTAATGCCAAYAAATCAAAGCGCTTGCAACAGGGCTGTAGTCAATGAATATTTTGACATACATCACCCTTAGACCTTCTCTTAGCATGACCACCCAAAAAAACCCACAAGCCCTTTAAACAAAAAAGGAAGTTTATTTAGGTATATGGAATAATTTAATCTTTTATGGTGGTGAAATTCAGTCATTAAGTTCTATAAGGAAAAAAATAAAAATAGGTTTCAGAAAATTGTCTCTCTTAAGGCCCTCAACCTTTCAGATAAGTTCCTCTTWCTAGTGAAACCACTGTCAGAAAAAGAAAGCCAATTCTGCAATGAACCCCCTTTTCAGTCTCTGCAGTCTCCTAAGCTAAAAAAAATAACCCCAGAATTATTTGTACTTCAATTTAAAAAACTCACAAAATTTCATGACAAGAGGTAATTTATTTATTACAGTCTTCAGATTCTAGGAAGCTTTCAGATAGCCACAGATATTTAGACTGTCTGATCTCAGTTTCTCCTTACCCAACTAAAATCACATGTATAACCCTATGCTTTGAGGTGATTAGATGCAGCAAACTCCCTCCCAACAAAACCAATGCCATGATGGGAATTTACACAAATATCCAGGCATCTGAGAATATTCAATGCTGTCACATYGCAAACATCAGTCCCTCATCTAGTTCTTGGGATTCTGTAAAAATAGACTCTGCCCTTACTAAGTTTTTTATTAAAACCACAAAGGCAAGTGCCTTGTGGCAGATGCATCCCTCAAGAGTGGGTCACTTCTTCACCAGTCCTTCAACAATAATTCCAGCTACAGTGCTCCCAGGTAGCATGTGCCTGCCCTGTGGGTTTTCAGCTCATTATTCCCTGGGAGAAGAGAGAAGGGAGGYTGGGCAGAGTGAGCTACCCTGAGCTATTTGTCGACACTGCTGCAGGCGAACTTGGCTGATYTGCCTTCAGCATTCAAGGCAGGCATCCTGAGCCTGGCAGAAAGGATTGCAACGGGGACACCAGCAAAAGTTTTGTCAACAACATCTTTTGGAATGTTCTCCTATAAATTTCTGTTTCAGGGGAAGTGAAAGAATGAATTTGTGTTAATAAAATGTTAATGGAGAATATACGTATATGCATATATATAGCAAGATATTATAACTTTAATTATAACAAAGATGGCAGGTGATGAAGATAACATGATGCCATGGTTTTACTCGGTCYGATTTTTGGCCCTACCCCCTGTGTTTTARAGCCAATCCATCATGGCTCTGAGGTTGAAGGACAGGCTGCTCATCAGRCCTGGGCCAATTGCRCAGGCTAGTTACACCTCTGTGACAGGCTGCACAAGCACCAACAGGATCCTGTGCCAGATCTGTTGTGCTCTTATCCTTTTAAAGGAACAGAAAGAAAAAAATAAGTATGAGGCATCCCAGAGCAAGTAGAAGCCCTCATTCTGTATCAGTTTGAGTAATTTCCCCCCTTTTATTWAGAAAGCTGTCTGTAAATATTAATCTGAACTATACTTTTCTTCTTGACATTGCAGGAATTTGTTGCACTTATTTGGCAGACGTTAAAAAAAAAAGAGAATTACAGGGAAAAGAYTGTGTCATTTAAATCTAATTAAGTTTTTAGTAAATCTAATTTTTCATCATTAACCATGATGCATTCCTTTTATAGTCTAAATTTATTGCCTATCCCCAACAAAGAAAAATGTTTAGAGACAGAAAATTGAGGCCATGACACCAAATAAATTAGGTATGTCAGATACAAGAGAAAATGCTATAAAGATAATACACCCCATCATGCTTTTCACCGAACGCCACGAAAAGTGTGTAATACACATTTCTCTACTTCTATTTTTTCAGTACAGATAGCCTGGCAACTACAGACAGCTCTGTTTTGTCCTGTTTTTTGGAAGATAGTAARAAGTAGAAAAGTGCTGCTCTATATATATTACCAAAAGTAACTACGAATTATTTGCTATTAGTTTTCTTTACTATTTAAGATGGTGAATTTTAGCACCAATTGTTGTAGCATTACCAAGAACTAAAGGTAATCTTCAAAGCCTAGAAAAATACAGCTATGATTAAAACACCCCAAATTATATGCAAACATTTAACTTACTCACATCTAAGTCCTGAGAAAACAGCTCTCAACCCCAACCTTAGACCTGAGTGTTCATATCCTTATTCACACAGCTGTGGCTCTCAGTTTCTGATTCATTCAGTCAGCAAGCCTCACTAAATAACATTTTTGAATACTTTAACCAGTTAGATACATGAGCAATGAAGTTGGGGACTTGGAAGAAAGATCTATTCCCGGCTTCTCCTTTAAGACAGAAACTTGTTTTCCCTGCGATATTTCCATGGTAGTGGAAGGTGGGCAAGCATCTGAGGTTCCCTGGAGTAAATTAGGGTTAGTAATAGATTAAGCAAACCATTAACTGAGTCTTAAAGGCAAGCGCTCAAAGAACAAAGAAAATGCTTGCCTCTCCAAGAGTTAGGAGAAYAAAAATAAATCTGTGTATACTTGAAACTCACTAAAAGAACTTGCASGAATCTCTGCAAATATTTACAAACTTTCCCCAAATTCATGTGATTCAGAACATTTGCTTGGTTTTAAGAAAATCACCCAAGTGCAAGATCTATACTATAACACTTCAGTAGGACCAGCTCTTCTGTCTTTATGTMTCCCATCCTAGCAGCGCTAAAACATTTGTTCTTAATTAAAACTCTTCACTTCTACTGTGCCTATGTTAATTTTTGGATTCCGAACCCCTCCCAAAATGTTCATTGTTMCAACTTCACCTATTGAGAAAACAAGTGTTCTAGAAAGGCAAAACAACAGGCTCAAGGCCTGGAAGCAGACTGCAGCCTAGATGAATACAGATGTTAGATTCACTTTAGTACCTTGTATAATTGAGAAATGTTTACTTGTCAATATATTTAATGATATTCAAATGACTACACAGTGTTAAGTTAAATGGTGAATGTGCTACTGATCTCTTAGAAGTTGTCATGTAAGATGAAGCACACTCCAAAATGCAAAGGGCCTCCTTCTTATTCTGYCACCTTTAATTTGATTGGAAATTTAAAACTGCATGTAAAAGGTAAGCATTAATTTACAGCCTCAATACACTTTGTTGGAAAATTAAATCATCTGGGAGTCTACATCTGCAAAACAAAATTTATTATCTGTAATTAACTAACCTTTAGAAAAGCCTTTCTTTAATTTCCTCTTGTCAATGTACAGGGAAGATGAAACCATAACAAGTGTTAGCAGAGAAGCCACTGCATCAGAATAAGAGCTCCTGCAAACATTYGATGGATAATGCAGTTAAACCTTCAATTAACGAAAGTTCAGTCATTACATGATCTGTATTAAGATGCAGAGAGTTAAATCATTGTTACACAATTGCATCTGATATTATCCAAATTATTATTTTAGATGGACAGTATTGCATGAATGCAGAATCCATTGTGTATAGTTTTATGTCTTTTTATTAAAAAAATAAACAGAACATGTGTTTGCAACCTTAACAAAAAAAAAAGTCTCTTAATTTTGTATTCAAGCCTTTTGCTAGAARCAACTAGGGATTTGTACAGAACTCAGACAATTAAATCTCTTTTGTCCTTTTTTATCCCAAACKTGTCTATTTACAGAGAAGCAAACCAAAATGTGTTCTGATAAGGAGTTTAATCACTACAAAAAAATTCAAAATATGCAATTCCTGATCTTTTAGTTGAGTAGAACATAGGTGAAATCAATGTTTTTGTTTGTTGCTGTAAAAATAATAGTTTTGCTCCAAAATTAGCAACAAATGCTGGAAAACAATATCACAGTTCTTTCCCCAAGGAATCCCTACAACCATAATATGACTAGTTCAGCTGTACCTGTTTAAATAGGGATTTATACTGCAGTTCCCCCACCTTTTTCTCCAAAGCTTTCTAGTTAATTTCAGACAAATTTTTCTCAGTTAGAAAATCTATGTACAATACCATAGGCACCTTCTGTCCTCAAATATGCTTTAAATACAGAAATATTCAATATAGAGGTTCAGACTATGTCCTRCCTTGGACTAAATTCTGTCAAATGAGGGACCACTCAAGAATAATATGATCAGKGTCATGACAGGCTGTGCCTGTTTGTCTTCCTTTTTAAGACAAATTTAAGAAACAACATTGTGCAATGAACAGTCTCCTCTAAAGGTTCTCAAAAATCCCTCTCCAACAACAGAAAATGAATGCTAACAGAGGAAAGGGGGAGGGGCGAAAGCAATGGTTTATTAACAACAGAACACCCCCAAAGACAAGAAAGAATAAAGAGCTGCTAAACACCGAACTATCAGAACTCACCCCACACACACATAGAGAGGAAGAAAGACCCAAAAATGCCCAGAGAATGTGGCACGTGTTGAAGAAATACCCCTTCCCAACACATGGGGTGAGATGTCGCCTGCTTTCACTCTGACCAAAGTGGAGCTTCCAAGGAGGAGTTCCAGCAGGAGGCGAACCCCAGTGTCCCTCTGGCATCGCCCTCCTCCCCACTGCAGTCAGGGCAGGTGAAGCAGCTGGGCTGGAGCCCCTTGGTGTGTGCTTTCTCTCCCCAGCATGGCTCCCCGAGATCTGGGGGCTGGAATGGAGTGACCACACTCCTGCTGGTCCTGCTCCTCTGGCCTCGGACCAGCAGCTGYTCAAGGCAGCTGAAAGATTGCTGCTGCAGCTTCTCCAAGCCAGGGAAGAGAAAAGCTTCTTACCTGAGCCAACAAAACCCAGCTAGCCAAGCAAAACCAAACCACACGGTGCCACAGAACACCTGAGCAATGATGCTTTGAAAATGCCCACCAAAAACCCYAAAGCTCCCTCCTTCCCAGCCAGACACCCATCCCTGGGCTTTAAGGATGCAGAAACAATTTGAGGGCTTAAAGGAGAGAATCATGGAATAGACTATGATCATAAATCACCCCAAGACACTCTCTTTCAAAGGAAACCTGGGCAAATGTTCTGATAAATCCATTGATATGGTTATTCACATAACCATATCTATATACAATAGACACAGTAGTCACAGGATGAACCAAGTAGTTCACAGGATGAACCAAGATCATGTCTAATAAAGACAATAACTTGAATAACTGGAGAGACTATGTTAGTAGGAAAAAAAAAGGCTGGGATTGAGATTGCTAACAAATGAGACCACTAAGGCTTAGGTAAAAGCACCATTTCTGTAGACAGTGTCTATTTTAATGAGGCCAATGTAATGACAGCCAAGGGTGGGTACCAAGCACTAAGGAACACCCCTGTACCATCCACAATGAAAGGAGAAGAGCGTGGCTTCAGAGGCATGAAAAAAAGTTCAGAGTTCATAACCTACATATACTATCTTCTTTCTCCCTTTTTTTGAAGAACTACTATAACAAATATAAATATGTGTATTTATTTTGAAAAATAAACTTTTTAACTCTAAAAGGCAAACTGTCTAAGGTTGTTAGAATTTCTATGCTAATACAAGGTTGCAATATCATGCAACAACAGAAAATGGCAACAAAATACAATACAAAAGTATAGCTTTGGATTACTAATAGGATATGCTTGCAAATATTTACTCAAATTGCAAGTTTAAATTTCTATTTTTTTTTTTTCTTTTATGATCTTGAGCCTCTTCTGGAATTCCWTAGCAACTCAGCTGTTCTGCTTCTTAAATAAAGAACCAATCTATTTTTATTCTGRCAGCAAATATCATTTTGTTGCTTTTTTACTAAAAAAAGTTCCACATTTAACAATCTTTTCTTTTTTTTTATTTCCATTTATGTGCTCTGCTGATGGTTCACATGGTCAATCATCCTCTCTGCTTAGTTCAACTCTGGCCAAAGTCATTGCTGAAGCAGTAGTACACACTAGATGTTGAATTAGTCTAAATGTACTAATTCCAACATTCCAAGAGGGCTGACTGTTATGTGGACTGACTGTTAACAAAGCAGCACTGTTTATTTGTGAAATCAACATTAGTAAAAACTTTCCAGGTGTATTAATTTCTCCTATATTGACTACAAATATTTTGTGAGAGGTTCAAGCACACATAAAAATTTTGCAAATGCAGGTAATTTAAAACTATTGGTAGCAGGAATCAGGCAGGAATGAGGGTTACATGTTTTTGCATTCTTTGCTCTCACAATACAGTAAAGGCATGTAATGCACTTGAAATACATAAACCATTTCCCCTCAAGTCTAAGGCAGGCTTCAAATTCCCGTATCCTTTTTCAATGACCATCATATTCTGGAGACTCTATGGCATTAAGAGTTAGGGGTTTTTTTTCCTAAAAGTAAAATGTTTTCAAAAGCTACTGTTAAATGTATC
>NW_026623385.1:0-36043 GCF_030028575.1 Malurus melanocephalus | reverse complement strand
TTTTTTTTAAATTATCAGATAATATTTCTGCAATCCAAATAGTCTGTCCACTAACTTTCTAGACAAACATCAGAAGAAAAAAACACAATGATCTCTGTAGGTACTACAAAGACACACTGATCTTAGGATCCTAATGGCTGACACCTGCAGCAAAAATTGTTCCTCCCCTCCTCATCATGTGAAACAAGGAAGGCAATAGTTTRACAGCTGCAGCAGCAATAGTGTTGCAGACCTCAAATGTTTTCAATCTGTTTTTAACCAAATGAAGCAGAGCAGAAACAAAACCCATGGTAAGTTCGCCATCCTCAGAAATATGGAAAATACACTTTCTGTCAATTTTTAAGGTAAAAATACGAGGACAAACCAAAAGGATTTTACTCACAAACAATATAAGATGTCTTGGATTTATGTAAGTCATGGCAAGATCAGTGATAGATAACATAGATATCATTAATKTGCTTTTGGAAGAATTAGGACTATSAAAAAGCAAATAAAGGTTTTACTTAATATTGAAAATTCTCCTCTYAAAATGAACCACAAAAGATACCTGCAATAAAGTCAATCATTTGACCATAAACTTCATCTTTTTTATCAGACCTCTCTACCACAAACCTTGAAAAGCACRTCTTCCCATTAAGGCAGGATTTTCATACTGATCATATCAACAGGCTGAGTAAGTGCTCATTCTTTGAGTTTTGAAGCAGAATTATTGTAAGAGTCAAATGCACGGTCTCATCTTCTAGAATCTTGATAAAGATATCCAAGCAGCTATTAATTTTAGTTTAAATTCCTTCCCTACTTGACAGATACAGAGCCAGTTTTTGTCTCCCCAGACTTAATCAGCTTCTGACAGAAGTTCCATTATGCATTCAGAATTTATTGCAGACCAGGTCTCAAATAAGAGAGAGTACTACACTCACCAATCAAGGAAGTCCATACTAAAAGTTAATATCTAGTGTTAAATAGGTATACGCCATCATTGCATAAATATTCCAAAGGTTAAATCTCTCAAGATTGCCTGGTATTGCCATTTCATTACTGTATATGACTTTCCCTGACACACTGTGTTATGAGTACAAAAATACTTTTATTAGGAGTAAATTTTCTTGAAAGAGCTTAAACTGCATATTTAACGCACAATTTGTTGGGCTCATTTAGAATCCTGCTTTCAGTGATTCAATCATCACTGTGTAGGCATGGAATGTATGATTTAATTTAATTACTTTTGATTGCTTAATGGAAAATCCACTGGACATTTTGAGAAGCACAGCTGTAGAACAAAAAATATTGTTACATTTTTTATTAACTTTCACAGTTAAAGATTATCAAATTTTGAATTATATAGGAGAAAAATCTCTAAATTGTATTTCCCCTTCAGGCAGGAGGAATAGGCACTTCGATATACCTAACTGCCCCAAATCATTAATGTAAGAGTAAAAGCTCATTCCTTGTATAGACAGTTTTAAATAAAGATAAACTCCTCCATTTCTTCTTTTTTAACAGATATTCATAGAATTTTAAGGTTGCCTGAAAATGACAGTTCATTCCTTTATTTATAATTTGTCTCTGAATATCTTGGGATTGCTAAGATTGCCAAGAAATACACAAAACTAATACAATTATCTGAAAAGTGTCCTGTCTTCACTGCAGACATGGAGATATAAAGCATTTCTTTAAGTATGTCCACCAGTGATCACACTTGAAGTAAATAAGAGCTAAATGGAATTATGTCATGCCCATATTCCAACTCAGAGTTACATGATTTCAACTGTGAAGTTTTGGTTAAGGACTTTTTACCTCTGCCTTTATAATTGGAAGCAATKACAATCCTTCCCTAAAATAAGCTTTCTGTTTCACAAATAGTAAGCTTAGTAATTTAAGGTGCTGCATATAGATAATAAAAATATCTAACAATTAAGTTTGTACAAGCAGGATAAAAACCTTTATTTAAAAAAAATACCTATGGAATTAAAAAAAATACTACTTTATCAAGTCAACTTTGCCAGCATTGCATTAAGAAACCTTTTTTTTTTTACCCAGTAACACAGATGTTTGGATAATAAAACAGCTTTGGGTTACAGACAAAATACTTCAAAAGAAAATACAGTGTGATTGAGCAGCTAAAACTTGCTTATTGACAGCTGCATTATGTGTGACTTTTTTAGTGTCTCACAAGAACTGAGACTGTCATGAGAATCATCACACACTACAGCACAGTAAGTTTTCTGTATAGGATTAATCCACAAATTTGATTAAAAAAAAAAAAAAAACAAAAAAAACAAAAAAACAAAACCTGTCTCTGGACTTCTTCAAGAGCAGATGTAGAAAATCTGGAAGGTTCCTCTCTAAAAGTGTGCCAGAAAAGAAATACAGCTGCCTCCAAAACTTAGAGTACATTGGAAAGATTTAACTGGTTACATGGAGACACACACAAATCCATGATAACACAAACACTCACAAAGGCTCACCCCTCATAAACCTCATAAAGACTCTGCTTCATAAAACAAATCAACCTCAAGAAGAATCTCTCTTCAAAACTCCCATAAACATCATGAAGGTCACCTCATAAACCTCTTAAAATCATTAATGAACTATCCCAATAAATGTCATCTTCTCAAAACAGGCGCAAACTTCATCACGGTGCCCTYCTATTAAATGTTCCCTTATCAAAAACCAAATAAGCCTTATAGACGTGYTCATCTTATAAACAATATAAACTTAATAAAAATGCTGTCCTCTTAAACATCATAAATCTCATATAGGTGCTCTCCTAAAAAAAAAAAAAAAAATTATGTACTTCATAAAGGCATTGTCTTCATAAATCCCTAAAGCCTCATAAAGGTGCTGTCCTCATAAATGCACTCTCCACATAAACCCCAAAAATCTCATAAACATACTCTCCTCATAAACACTGTAAACACCATAAAGGAGCACACCTCATGAGCCCCATACTCTTCATAGAAGAGATGTCCCCATAAATACATTRACCTCAAAAAGGGATGCTCTGAATAAACCTTAAACCTCATAATGACATTGTCCTCAGAAATCCCATAATCCTCATAAATGCACTCACCTAATGAAAGTGCTCATCTCATAAAACCAATAAGGGTGTTTTCCTAATAAAGCTGTTTTCCTCCTAAGTCTCAGAAACCTCATAATTGCACTCACTTAATAAAGGTGCTCACCTCGAATGSTCATAAAGCTCACAAAGGCACTCCCCTCATAGAACCCATAAACCTCATAAAGGTGCTCTCCCCATAATCCCTATAAACCTCATAAAAGCACACTCCTCAAAAAGGCACTCTCCAAAAATCCCATAAAATTCTAAAACACATCAATCTCATATTTGTGTATCTCCATGAAAATATATCCTCATAAACCCCATAAAACTCATACAGGAGCTCTCCTCATAAGCCCTATAAAAATCATAAAGGCACTCTTCCTCATGAAGGCCATAAACCTCTTAAAGCTGCTCACCTCATAAACCCCAAACACCTCATATGGGTTCTCTCCTCATAAAGGCATTCTCATCATAAACCCATTTCATGTCATAAAGGTTCTCCCTACCTCAACCCCATGTCATAAAGTCCATAAAACCCAAAAGGCCATAACACCCAAAAAGGTGCTCTCCTGAWAAACCCCATAAACCTCTTAAAGGCACTCTTCTCAGAAGCCCCACAAACTTCATAAAGAAGATTTCCAGATAAACATCAGAAACCTCAAAATGGCACTCACATCATAAACCCCAAGCTCCTTGTAAAGACGCTCACCTCATAAACCCCATAAACCTCATAAAAGTATTCTCTGGATTAAGGCACTCTCCACACAAGGCCCTGTAAACCTCATAAAGGCACCATCCTAATAAACCCGATAATCTTCATGAAGGCGCAATCCTCATAAACCCCATAAAGCTCAAAAAGCCTCTCTCCTCATAAATCCTATAAATCTCATAAAGGTTCTCTTCTCATAAATGCACTCATGCATAAACCACATATGCTTCATAAAGGCACTCTCCTCATCAAGACCATAAACCTCTGAAATGTGCTTCCCTCCTAATTCCCATAARCTTCATAAAGGAGATCTCTCATAAAACCCATAAATCTCATCAAGGCGCTCTCCTAATACGCCCCATCAACCTCATATGGGCATTCTCCTCACAAGCCCCATAATCTTTGTAGAGAGGATCACCTCAAAAAAAAAGCACTAACCTCATAAAGGTTCTCTTGCATGAGACATATAGACATCATATGTCCTCCTAGACATATGACCCCATAGACATCATAAAGATCTTTCTTAAGAAAGCAGCTTTATGAGGTGTATGGGATTTTTTGAGGAGAGCTCCCTTAAGTGTATTTTGGGTTTTATGAGGAGGGCACTTTCATGTCTTCACGAGAGTTATGAGGTGAGCATCTTGATGAGGTTTATAGGGTTTATGAGCAGAGTGCCCTTCTAATTCTTATGCTCTTGATGAGGAAAGTGTATTTATGAGGATTTCAGGGTTTATGAGGAGAGAACCATTGTGTGGCCCATGGGGTTTACAAGAAGAGCACATTTATGAGGTTTATGGGTTTTATGGGTGGACAGCAAACTCTTCTTTGTTCTGGGGTTACTTATCTGTTTTCAAGAGGGTTCTGGGGTTTTTACAGAGAGCTTCTTTATGAAGTTTATGGAGTTTATGAGTAGAGAAGCCTCATATTTATGGGTTTTATGAGAAGGCCTTTTGAATTTTATGTGGTTTATGAGACTGTCTTGACAAGGTTTCTGGGGTTTATGAGGATAGTGCCTTCATAATATGTATGAGGTTTATGAGGTGATCACCTTTATGAAACTTATGGGATTTACAACAAGAGAACCATTTTGCGGATTAAGGGGTTTGTGAGGAAAGTGCCTCTAAGAGGTCTGTAGGCTTTATGGGGAGAGCACATTTATGCGGATTTTGGGGTTTATGAGGAAAGTGCATTTATGAGATCTTTGAGGACTATGAGGAAAGCAGCTCTATGAGGGGTATTGGATTTACAAGGAGAGCGCCTTTCTGAGATTAATAGGGTTTATGAGGAGAGCACCTTTATGAGGATTACGGAGTTTATGAGSACAGCAACATTTTGAATTTTGTGGTTGATTAGGGGTTGATTAGGAGAGGGGTTTTAAGTGTTTTCTGCAGTTTATGAGAACATCTTCTTTATGAAGTTTATGGGGTTTATGAGGAGAATGCCCTTATGAGTTTCATGTGGTTTATGAGAGTGCCTCTATGAAGTCTAAGGATTTCAAGAGGTTTCTGGGGTTTATGAGGAGATCTTCTTTATGAAGTTTCTAGGATTTATAAAGAGACCACCCTTATAATATTTATGAGTTTTATAAGGAAAATGCATTTATAACTTTTATGTGGAATACGAGAGATACATTATTGTCTAGGTTTAAGACAATGTTTTCAGAGAGAAATGTTACAGGATAAATGTTTCCTCTGAAGTGAAAAGTTTGATAATTTTTTCCCACCAATATGAAACAGGAATTTGGGTGAATATGAAGAGAAAAATAGTTTATTGACTGTTGGAGCRGCCATTTGCAAGGWGACGGGGAGAGACACATAAACGACCTCGTAGACTTGGTTGTACRTGCTATCTCATCCRCTTTATTAAYGGAAGCCGAGGCTTTTTATAYCCTTGGCTCGTAATGGCGGCGGCAGTTAGACGTAACGCTTTTTGTAACAGGAATAACGGTAACTTAATGTACAGAAGCTCTTACTAACGCTATAAATTTCCTTATATGGTAGYTCTGCCGTTGCAGGGGGCTCGCRCTGACTACCCTCGCCATAGRRTTATATTGTGGCTTCTCAYGGCCTCRCRGGCRCTCRAGATAGACCCGACTGGAACTGTTACAGCACCTGCCRGCTGTCGGCCAASGGTGGCCAACGGCACCGAATGTTCCAGAGCCTTCACGGACCTTCTCTGCCCTTACCAGGCCTAGGCCCCRTAATGGCTTACCACAATTGACAAAATAAGGTGCCCACAGGAYACAGATTAARRAAACTGAGTAACTGTTAGAYATTTAAAACTCAGGAACACCTGCCTCCCCTCCCCCCACTGCTGCTCRGCACATGGTGYAGAGAAAAGATGGCATGGCTCCTGTCTCCAGAAAAACTAAACAAACAAAAGAAAAGGTCCACGTCGCCACTCAGGCAACAACGGAAAATCTGGTGGCAGTCCCCTCCTCACTGTGGATGAAAACAAAGGGCTTGGTGTGCTTTTCTGTTRACGGCTTGGCTCCTCCGGAGTCTGGGATGACACAGAGCAGCAGCCACAGTTTGTCCCCATCAGCCCCCAGCTGGTCGGCGATTGCCTCTCAGTTTTTCGGACTGAAGCCCCGCTGAATTGCTTCAGAAAGAAAATCACGTGAGTTGTAGAAGGGGTGGCAGTCCAGGGAGAGCTATTTGCCCAAGTTAACAAACCCGAGCTAGCTAAGCAGCAGCAATTTAACTCTCCTGCATGCAGTGAGGTGACTTTGCCCATCGTCCAGCAGAGCTCCCAAGAACCACCGGCTGCGCAGCAGCACAGGCTTTTTTCTGCCTGCATTGCCTTCCCAGCCGCACCTGCCCCTTCTTCCGGGTCAGGTTTAAAGGCTCAAGGGCATTTTGGGCATACAAGCAGAYCATTTTCCTAATTATRCTAATAAACTTCATAAGGGAAATATCCTCAGAGACCCCCTAATCCTCACCAAGATGCTGTCCTCATAAAGACACCCACCTTATAAACACCATAAACCTCAAAAAGCTTCTGTCTTAAAGGTGTTCTCYTTATAGATCCCAAAACTACATAAAGTTTGCAGGAGATCTCTTCATAAATCCCTAAAAGCTTCATCAAGCTGCTTTCCACATAAAGGTTTGCTCCTCATAAACACCATTAAATCATAAAATCCTCATAAAGGAGCATCCATAAAATCATAATCAACCCCATAAAATTCATAAAGGCCACAAAGCTGATAAAGGTACTTCCCTAGTAAACCCTATAAACCTAAAAAACACACTCTTTTCATAAAGGCAATTTGATTATAAAGCCCATACAAACCTATAAATGGGCTCTCCTCATTATGACAATGAATTACACAATTATCATAAAACTCATTGGACCTCCCCTTAAAAACAAACAAAAAAAAAACCATAATAAATGAGCCATCTTCATTAGCCACATAAACTTCATAAAGAAGATCTTGTGAATATCATAAGTCTCAAAGAGGCCCTCTCCACATAAATTCAAAAAATATGTCATAAATGCAGGACAACTCATAAAGACAATTKCTTTATAAAGGGCCTCTCCTAAAAAAACCATAAACCTCATAAAAGTGCTCTCCTCATAATCCCTATAAACCTCAAAAAGGCACTCTCCAAAAATCCCATAAAATTCTAAAACACATCAATCTCATATTTGTGTATCTCCGTGAAAACGYATTCGCATAAACCCCATAAAACTCATACAGGAGCTCTCCTCATAAGCCCTGTAAAAATCATAAAGGCACTCTTCCTCAGGTAGGCCATAAACCTCTTAAAGCTGCTCACCTCATAAACCCGAAACACCTCATACGGGTTCTCTCCTCATAAAGGCATTCTCATCATAAACCCATTTCATGTCATAAAGGTGATCCCCAGATCAACCCGAAGACATAACGTCCATAAMACCCAAAAAGGCCATAACACCCAAAAAGGTGCTCTCCTGAWAAACCCCATAAACCTSTTAAAGGCACTCTTCTCAGAAGCCCCACAAACTTCATAAAGAAGATTTCCAGATAAACATCAGAAACCTCAAAAGGGCACTCACATCATAAACCCCAAGCTCCATGTAAAGACGCTCACCTCATAAACCCCATAAACCTCATAAAAGTATTCTCTGGATTAAGGCACTCTCCACACAAGGCCCTGTAAACCTCATAAAGGCACCATCCTAATAAACMCGATAATCTTCATGAAGGCGCAATCCTCATAAACCCCATAAAGCTCAAAAAGCCTCTCTCCTCATAAATCCTATAAATCTCATAAAGGTTCTCTTCTCATAAATGCACTCATGCATAAACCACATATGCTTCATAAAKGCACTCTCCTCATCAAGACCATAAACCTCTGAAATGTGCTTCCCTCCTAATTCCCATAAACTTCATAAAGGAGATCTCTCATAAAACCCATAAATCTCATCAAGGYGCTCTCCTAATAYGCCCCATCAACCTCATATGGGCATTCTCCTCACAAGCCCCATAATCTTTGTAGAGAGGATCACCTCAAAAAAAGCATTAACCTCATAAAGGTGCTCTTGCATGTACCCCATGGACACCATAAAGATCTTTCTTAAGMAAGCAGCTTTATGAGGTGTATGGGATTTTTGAGGAGAGCACCSTTAAGTGTATTTTGGGKTTTATGAGGAAGGCACTTTCATGTCTTTATGAGAGTTATGAGGGGAACACCTTGATGAGGATTATGAGGAAAGTGCCCATCTAATATTTATGCTCTTGATGATGAGAGCACCTTCATGAATTTTATGTGGTTTACACAGGAAGKGCTTTTAGGAGAATAGTGTCTTTATAAGTTTTCTTGGGTTTGTGATGCAAGCACCCTTATGAGTTTCGTAGGACTGCCCCTTTATGGCCTTTATGGGATTGRTGAGTAGAACACCTTTATGAGGGGAGCACTTTGATGTGGCTATGGGGTTTTGGATTAGTGTCTTCATGAGGTTTTTGTGGTTTATACAGAGATCAGCTTTAAGAGCTTTATGGCCTTCATGAGGAGATCCCCTTCCTGAGGAAAGCGCCTTTCTGATATTTGTGAGTCKTAGGAGGGGAGTACCTTTATGAGGTTTATGGTGTTTATTAGGTGATSTCATGAAGCTTGTGGACTTCCTGAAGAGAGAACCTCTATAGAGTCACATTTCTGAATGTTATTACTATATTTATATTCATATCRTTTATATAGGTTTATGTTTATATAAATCTGCCAGCAATATTTTTAAGATATTCCTGTTCTCTCACTTATTGCTACAGTGGGTAGAAAAGGTTCCTCCCTTAATTAGTTTTGAGAGCTCATAGGATTATAGGAACTAATCTCTATATCTCTTCCATATCTCCTCATGGCAAAACATAGAATTACCAAKGCAAGCGCATATAGAAATGGTAGGAAATGTATAATTGTGCTGAAGTGGCAGCTGGAAAGTTCTCTGTAGCTGTGGAAGTGACTAAAAGGAAGATTTTGGGTTGAAGCACCACTGAATGGCTAGGTAGATCTATTATAAAATGAATTTTTWATTGAATAGACACAAGATTAAGAGACATAAGATTTTAAACAGACTCTTTGCTACACACGATAAAGAAAAGAACTACTAATAGATACAAATGTGCAAATGGCCGTCTAATCCCTCCCTACCGTCTGTCCCCATGCAGCAGCTGCCACCAGGAGTACCTGCACAGGCAAGTGGCCTATGGGCAACAGGAGATGATGGTCAGTGGCTTCTGTGAGTTCCTCTGATTCTCCCAGCAGCCATAATATGCAGGCAGCAACAGGAAGGAATCAGGTTAGGTTCCCTACATTTTTTTGACAGTACAGTCTTGTTCCTCCCTTTTGCTGCTGTTAGAACTGGTGGTTTTCAGCCCAGTTCCATGTGCCAACTTCTAAAAATGCAAAATAAAACACAAGCCTTTGAAAGCAAACTTGAAGAGSCTGGTTCCCAGAATCTCAAATCTTAGATCTCATTATAGAGATGAATAAGAAATAGTATGTCTTATTTGAGTGACTTAAACCCTACCCCAGTTRCCTTCTCCTGAAATTCTTTTGTTACTTAATGACAACAAAAGGATCTGAGACAAAAGCAGACAATTACTTTTCCTCCCTTTTCTGGTGCAGGATTAGTACATAGCAACACATTTCCCTGTGACTAATCTTCCTTTTCACTGGATATTTAAAGAGAAAGTAACAGTTCTTAAAATAAATTACAGTGCTTAAAATAAAAACACTAAATATTCATAGCAGAAAATCCATAAATCTAGGCAWAATACATGCAAAGGCCATTTTGATGTTTAACATAGACCTTAAAAAGCATAAATTATCCCCTTACTACCTATAACCTTAATGCAAAAAACAGCTTCTGGAAAGATGTCACTAGCTTTGCCATGGAATCAGATTTGCTATCTCACTCTACCAGCCTGCAAATCAATGCAAGCTTTAGACATAGTTTACTCTGAATAAACCAGATATAGTTGTTTTTTTGTTTTTTTTTTAATGCAGAGGAGGCTTGGGAAGCAATTTGTCATTTCTGACCCAAGATCTCTCTCCTTGGTTGAACTGACCAAAGAGCTGCTCCTGCCCCAACATGCAGCCATAGGTAAACTGCAGGGCTTGAACAGTTGTTATAGATTTTTTTCATTGATATTTTGCTAGTTTCTGTTCATATTGAAGAAAGTGTTTGGACTGTGGCTTCAACTAACTTTTAAAACATTTAGAACTAGTAAATTAATTGCAGCATAGCAACTTAAAAAGGTGATAATAGAAATTTAGGTGTAGAAATTAGCTATTTGTCCTATGTCAGTTTCCTTCACTGGTTATCTAAAGAACAGTAGCCCAGAGTAAGAGCAACTGAGTCACGAGTAATCCTTCCTCCAGACTTTAAATTTCTTTTAGCAAAAGCCAAGGGATATTAGGAGACCAAGAAAATATTTTAAAAGCTACAAGGACGATTTTCAAGTAAACCAGGGACTTACAAMAAAACCCATTATTTCAGAAAGGCTCTAGACTTGATCACAGACAAGTTGGGGTGGATGTTTTTTTGTTGTATCAAGTGACTTAAATCCCCTGCAGTACCAATGTGCAGCATAATTGTTCTTTGTTCAGACCCACAATAAATGCCTAACTTCCAGGAAAAAGGGCTTGCTTAATTTCTAAATAAAGACTCCCAAAGCAAAATAAGTGACAAGAATATAATTATAAAATAYACTAGAATCTGGAAAAAGAAGATTACACCTTATTAAAATATCATTCCAAGGCATTAATAACAGTTCTATAATTAATAACAACACAGTTGACTGCACTAAGTCCTACAGCAGAAATTTAATTTCCATTTAAGAATAATTAGGTTTCCTAAAAGGACTAGGGGTGGATTTTGAATTTCTTTTCTTTACCCTGTACTGAATATTATGCAATTTCTGTAGATTCATATTCAGAAATATTCATTCACTTGTGTGGAATGATTCACTGGAAGCAGTGCAAAGTGATTTCTATGCAAATCATATGTGGCCTAATCAGATTCATAAATTCAAAGCACATTTAATCAATTAGTTATATTTGTTTCGCCAGCAGTTACAAAATTTTCTTAATGATATCAAAAGCACAAACAATGGATCGCAAATTTCATTTTTCTAATATAAATACATGCAAACCTAGAACTTCACGTCTGAAATAATGAATGAAAAAATCATATGGAGGAAAGAGGATCTAAAACTATGTCCTGGTTCTTTCTTTCTGTAATTTCTTTTCCAAAGTGGTTGTTACATAAGATAAACATTTTTCTTCTATACAGATAACATTTCAGTAGGAATTAATATACTTYTTTCCTGATTAAACAGAGAAAGCTACCCCATATTCAAGCTCCTTAAATATTAACAATTTGCCCTGTAAACATATTTTAGCATTAAATGAAAGTACACAATAATTTCCATTAAAAGAAAAAATAATTGGATATCAGAATTGCTATGTATTGTTCCTGTAAGTCTGGTTTTGGACTTTTTACTCCCCAGTTCTCAGAAGTACGCAACAAAGCTGTCTTGGGGACTTCTTAAAATCAAAAGTCACCACTCAACCCCTTTGCATTCATTATGCTACCATTCAAGATGCGGAGGTGGAGCATGTGCAGAAGAAACTCTTGACTTACACAAATAAATTTAATTAAATAGCCAGAATTAGAAATCCATCACTCAACCACAGGTCTCACCTAGTCAGCATCCCCGAGGCATGATAAAATTTATCTCATTGTAAGTATTTTTCGAGCCAGCTGTTAATCACTACTGATCCTTAGGACAGACTAGCTGTTCTCCGAGTTTAACATTAGAAAGATAATACCTATCCTCAGTCATGCTGGTTACCCTTCATGCCCACCATTATAGACATAAAGAGAATATTCTTTTTTGTTTGYAATGAGTTTATATATTTGGAGTCTGCTTTAAAGRYCTGTAAAAGAAACAGCCCTCACTTGTCTCTTCTGAAGAACAGCCTCAATTTGTTCAAAGTTCTCAAAGATTATGCTCAGGGAGCCTCTCTTCATGTCTGCTCTTTCTTAGCCTAAACAGGCCCACATGATAGCTGGACCAAGTATTCCATCTGAGATTCAGCAAAGYAGAAGAGTTACATCTGACTTATTATTTATACTCTTTTTATCTATTCTTCAGATGTCTCTCCTTCTTAAAACAACTTATGGAAGTGATGACTAGCACCCCAATTATGGTTCACTGTAACCCATAACTCTTTTGGTSTTTTTGAGCAAACAACTTTTCTATATAGTAACTCCTCAATCTTATGAGTTCTGTCTTTCCTAATAGGAGCACTGTGCATTTTTTTTTGTTTGTAAAACACCTTATTTTTTCAAACATACTTTTATAAAATGTATTTACATTCTCTCCTCTCATCAGCATATGTAATAAATGCCAACCTCCTCATTTATGAAAACATTGAGTTGTACCTGACCCAGTACTCATAAGACAGTATTTTTTTCTGTTTCATGGTAAGCCATTGTTTTTTGTCTTCTGTATATGATTCTCCTGCTGCTYTTGATATAGCATTTTCAAATATGTCCTGCTTCTTAAGTTGCTTTTAAACACATCAAAGCTCAAGATGTGTCACCTCTAACGTTTTCTTCACTCCCTTGTAGTCATAGAGAACAGTGTTTTACAGGATTTGCTCTTGGAAGTTTGGATTAAGTCTTATTTGCCTTAATTATTGCCTTAGTTATTTTCATAYAGAAATACAGATTTTTCCTTTAGCTTAGTTATGTCTAAGCATTCTTAGTTCTTTTCATTTTTCTTTTTCAAAGATAAGACATATATTTATCCTTTTCTTTTTCACCAGATCTACGCAAGTTTTGAAAGATCACAAGTAATGATTGCAATCCAATCAAACAGATCTTTCTATTTCACAGTATGTCATTCATTCAATCCTGGGGATTGCAGTGACAGGACAAGGGAGATGGCTTCAAACTGAAATAAGRCAGGTTTAGATTAGATGAGGAAGAAATTATTCCCTCTGAGGGCTGTCAGGCACTGGAAGAGGATGCCCAGAAAAGCTGTAACTGCCCCATACCTGGAAGTGTTCAAGGCCAGGTTGGATSGGGCTCTGAGCAGCCTGGTCTAGTGGAGGTATCCCTACCCATGGCAGGGAGTTGGAACGAGATGATCTTTCAGATACTTTCCAATGCAGAGCATTCTATAATTCTATCATTCTATAGAACTACAAACTTAACAGCAACTTATAATCTAACATAAAAGTCTAGATAGAAATTATTTTACAATTTTTTCAACATATCCCTGCTTTTTTCTTCATTAAAAAAGTAAAATAAAAAATATATTTTAATATCTAAAATGTAATGACYAAAGAAAACTCTTCATCTAAGAAATTATTTATTCTTTAAACTATAGGCACATAACTGGAAAGATATGAGTAATGCATACTCAAAGATATTTCAGAAACATATCAACTCAAAGTAGAACACTTTAAATACTTTGAGGTTTGTCAAGTGATCCAACACCTCCACATTGTCTACAAGACAATATTATTTGGAACATGGATTAGGAATGAAGTTGTGCAGTCAGGAGAAAGAAAGACTCAAAAATCTTCACTACAAGACTAGACTTAGAACAAAAGGTACTAAACATAATAACTGAAAAAAAAAACAAAAAACCCACCTTAAAATGGGGAACTAAAAAAATTCTTCTGCCTCAATAAAATAAGCTTCAGAGCCTGCTGTCTCCTACATACATGAGGCATCACTTGAAAACATGCAATGTTCTTCCGTACAGACAAATGTGCTTAAGCAAATCCCAATGACCACCTGTGAAGTAACCATAAGGACACACCCTAACTGAGAGTCATGGTAGTGTCAACACTCCTTCAAATCAGTCTTACCCTAGTCAATACATTTCAGTCTCCCTTATCCTGYAGACATAAGAGTCAAAACTACTGTYAATAYATATGATGAGGTTTCATCACATATATTAGCAATGAACAACAGCARGCTCTGGGACTCTAYTGTACAWCATTGTCATGCATTCCAGCATYTTAAAGGTGAAGTTRTCAAAATTCATTGTGGAATGATTCMGKTTTTTATTATTGTTAGTAAAACTACTACCTACCCTGAAACATTGTGAATTAACTTTCACTWAAAATATTTCTTGTCTTTCAAGGAAGATAGGATATTTTAATAGAGTATATGTAAGGTCAATGAGAAGAATTACCGGTTTAGATTGAACTGAATAATTTTAGCATTATTTTCTTTCCTTGCATTCCAACAATTTATGCAGACTAGTYCATATGTAAAATTCTAAATGTTTTAAACTGTTTTATTGGAAAACAGGATGTGAATTTGGAAACTGAGTTACCCTTTAGCATTTTCAAATGATATAGTGTTCCACACAACTGGTAGAAACCCTCTTTTCTTCATGGAGATCCATGACTCTCRTTCATCCACTCTTCCAAGGCAGTCATTTGCTCAGCATACATGAGCCAATTCATAAAGGTTATAATTTATCCCCAAAATTAGAGAACATCAGTTTGGTAAATACTTTAGCACTTTTGTCTTCTGCTGTGCATTGAGTCCTTCCACTCAAGCCATATTATGTAGTCCAGATAAATGTAGATAATCCTCCTAATTGGTACCAAAAATGTTTCAGAGAAAAAACAGATGTTTTGACAATATCAGGTGAGTTTCTAACACTTCCTGTGGTGTCCCACAGCATCAGTGTGTTTTGCTAACATTCAAGATCGTACAAAGATTATTCAGGYGCTCTGACCTAGTGTCATTTAAATATATATTGCCCCATTATCTAGTTACTACTGAATTCTTGCATTTCTACTTTATGAATATAAATTCAGGAGATCAAAAGTCTTTCCATAAATGTCATACTTTTAATAAAAATTATATGTAATTTTTTGTMGGTCACATTTCTTCATTTGACCAGTTATTGGTTTTGTAATTGTAGCCATTTCTTTATTATTCTTCCCTATCATTCCTCTAGGTTTTGGGCTTTTTTCTTTCCAAAGACATCATATTTTATCACATGTGATAGTATCAAGAGTTTTCACAGTAGGATTTACATTTGGATTTGGCACAAAATAGACAATTCCTAAGGTAACCTATAATTCCAATCCATTAGACTAATGTATTGCTGCTGCTGTGAACAGTGGGCATGTCATCTTTAKTATAATGACATCTGGTACAGCACAGAAGATAAAACAAAATAAACTGACAAATTACTCTGCATCTAAACATCACAGTTATTTTCACTTTGTTCCCTCACCCCCATTCTCAACATAGTCTATTCTATGTGTGGGTAGAATGTTTTGGGGTTTTTAAGCGTTTGTTTTTGCAGCTGGTGGAATCCTCTATTAAAGAGTTCTGGCCAGGTGCATAGAGTTCATCTGTAATGTATATATAAGTAATCAGCATTTTATAGTTGTTAATTAGGGACTTTTGGAGAAACTCCTAAGAATTTACATAATTTATTAATCCCACTTATTGGCATTGTTCAGCTTGAAAAAGTGAAGGCTCCAAGGTGACCTAATTKTGATCTGAAGGGAGACAACAAGATAGAGAGGGAGACTCTTTACAAGGGCATAGAGTGACAAAACAAAGGGAAATGTCTTCAARCTGAAAGAGAGCAGSGTTAGATTAGCTATTAGAAAGAATTTCCAGTAAAGGTGGTGAGGCAGTGATAAAGGTGCAACAGAGAAGCTGTGGCTGCCCCATCCCTAGAAGTGTTCAAGGCCAGGWTGAAYRGAGCTCTGAGCAACCTCGTCYAGTGGAAGGTRTCCCTGGTGGGTGTTGGAACTAAATGATCTTWAAGGTCCCTTCCAACCAAAACTGTTTTACGATTCTTGACTTTTACTTTGAAAAACTTACACTACAAAATCTGCAACATTTCCTTTTGGCAGAAGATGGACCACTAGCAAATCATTCATGAATTCATTTGGATTAATTTTCACTTCTTTCTGCTGAAAGAGTCAATATCAACATTTTCTACCTTGTCCAGATTGCCAGACTATCAGACTTTATATCACCAAACTGTCTTGTTGATATTTATTTTAATTGATGTTTTATACATTCTGAGAGACAGATTGGGAAAGCAAAATAAAAAKGATACTTTCCTAATCTGTTAGGTAAAGTACCTTCACACTATAGGGTCTGGTGCCTACATTATTGCAGCAATGTCATGCTTTTACTTGGTCCGATTTTTGGTGGTGGGGGRGATGGGACCAAGAAACCACAAAGATGGCTCCTGTGATGAAGTTCTAGAAACTTTCTCCTTCTCCAGAAAAATGAGCCCTGCCCCCTGTGTTTTAGAGCCAATCCATTGTGGCTCTGAGGTTGATGGACAGACTGCCCATGTGCCAATTGCACAGGTTAGTTACACCTCTGTGATGACGTATTGTCTTGTACTTAAGAAGAATTCAAAACAAGATAGGGGCATGTCTTGGGTTGGTTGTGTCAATTCTGTTCTGTAGTCCTTTTCCATTGGTATGTATGCCCAAAAAAGGTGTTTGTACCTTTAAATGTAACGCGGAAGAAAGAGCAGGGGCTGCTGGGAAGGCAGCGCGGGCAGTTTAAAAGCCGGCACTGCTACGCAGCTGGGGCTTTTGAGCTCGGCTCTCACTCTGCTCCTCGCCATGGGAGTACTTTTGCTCACGGAGTGCAGCAGAGTTACAGGTTGCAGTTTCGGCTAGCTCGGGTTTGTTACCTTCGGCAGCTTTTCCTCGGACAGATCCCCTCTGCGGCTCCTGTGATTCTGCTCCTGGAGCAATCCGGCCAGGAGAAAAGCCACGCGGCTTCATCTCGTCCGGAATTCTGGAAGCGAACCCAGCCGGCAACAGAAACACACCGAACCCTCTGATCCATCCACAGGGAAGAAAGGACTGTAATACAGGTTTTTAGGTTTTCTTTTGCCACTGTTACGGGAACGGCCACGTGGTTTTTTTTTTCTTTTCGTTTCTTTTCCCGGGGACAGGAGTCGCCATTTTTGTCTGCGCCGCGTGGCGAGCCGGAGGGGGCAGCTGCGCTCCTGGGCTTTTTGAATATCTAACGGTAACTCTTTATCTGTGTCCTGTGATCTAACAGTTACTCTTTATCTGTGTCCTGTGATCTAACGGTTACTCTTTATCTGTGTCCTGTGGGCACTGTGTTTTGTTAATAAACTACCTTTTTTCTCTTCACTTTTTGCCCAGCATCTATTTCTTATTGGTGGGGAAAAAATTATCAAATTTATTTTCATTTCAGAGGAAAYGTTTCTCTGTAACGTTTTTCTCTGAAAACATTGTCTCAAAAYCGAGACAGGGCACTAAGATACAATGAGCACTAACATCAAGATCAGAAGAGTTCCTGATGAAGTAGGCAGTAAAAAATCCAAATTGTGAACATAACTGCTGTAACTCTCTGAACAACCATTAATTTCTATGCCACTATGATAATTTATCTCAGCATCTGTGAATGCCAGGGCAAATCTGGATGCATTCTGTAAAGTATTTCAAAGAGCCACTACAGAGCTCCCTAACAAWGCCCTTCTGCTTGGTTAGGTTGTCTTATCTTGCCTCAAAATCTTATATTCAGAAAAGTGAACAATGATAACAGCCTGACAGTGGGGAATACTTCTTCAGTAAATCTTTCACTTAGAAATTRTTTTCAAACCTATACATTGAGGGGAGAGGGGATTGGGAGAGAAGACCCTCTTTAGCTTTATTAACAAGATATTTAAGAAGGAGTCTGGCCATAAAATAGGGGAATGGTTATAAAATATTTAGAAAACAATGTCAACAATAAAAATAGTAATTCAAGGATATTAATTCAAGCCCTAGGACTTCGGCATTTACCATTTCAGCTGCAAGAGAGCATCCCTGAGAAGACAGAAGCACTGATACCCTACAGTTTGTGATGGTTCATATAGGTTAGCTCTAATCYTTTTTTCTAACATTTWMAAAAAAAAKATAGGTTTTTCTCCWGCAAAATTATTTTATTGAATTCTAYTAAAATAACACCGATTTTGAYWTCAATGTAASCTCCCTTATATTTCTCAAAAATTGGTGAAGGTGTTACAAGACAAACATACTTCTTGCATATTTATTTTAAAGAAACTAATTCAAATTACCTCAGAATGAAACTATGGGAGAAGTGGTTAATTTCTGTGTGATTATATTGCAAATCTGTAACAAATTAGTTTTTTAGAAAAGAGTCTTCTGAGACATTTAATCAGATTGTAATATAACCCCATGTATTACATTCCTAATTACATTGTATCATTTAGTTAATATGTTTGTACTTCAATTATTAAAATTAATGATTTATACTTTTGAAATTAAAATTATCAAATACACTTGGAAAAGCCAGTTTTAGAAATAGATTAAGTCATTTTCTACTATCATGTAATTATGTTAACACTAGGGTTCATTTCAATTTTCACAGAGAGCTGCAGAAAAGCTGGAACACTTTGTATCAAATACAGCTAGAATGGTAAATTAAAAAGAAAAACAACTACAGCAATTTATTTATAAATAAGGAACCAAAAATATCTGTGACCTAGAAAATACTTCCCTATATACATTAGATTCACTTCACATTTGTCCATTAAATAGACATCATCCTTTTTCACAAGAACATTTGTGAAGCTAGAGATATATAGCCCAGTTTACTCCCATGCAGCAAACCTCACACAGTAATAGTAGCCAAGGGCTACAATGTTCCCTAGGCTAGGAACTTWGTTCCRGGTTAGCCAGATTACRAAACSTGRCCRTTTCTGTCTCTTTTCTAGTCGTACYARTGCAACTTGAAAAAAGAAGGATGGAACAACAAATAATAATCAAAACAATCTTTTTGAGAACATACACTGAATGCACCTTAACATAATCAAAGAATCTTAGAATAGGTTGTGTTGGAAGGGGCCTTAAAGTTCATGTCATTACAATACCCTGCCATGGACAGGGACACCTTCCACTAGACCAGGTTGCTTCAAGCTCCATCCAACCCACCTTGGACACTCCAGGGATGGGGCAGCCACAGCTTCTCCCTGTGCCAGGGTCTCACCACCCTCACAGGGAAGAATTTCTTCCTAACAGCTACCCTAAACCTACTCTCTGTCTGTTCAAAGCCATTCCCCCTTGTCCTCATAAACAGTCTCTTTTCAGCTTTCTTGGGGGCTCCCTTCCGGGACTGAAAGGCCACAATGAGGTCACCTTGGAGCCTTCTCTTTTCCAGGCTGAGCAATCCCAGTTCTCTCAGACTTCCCTCATGGGAGACAAGCTCTAATCATTTTTCAATAACATCCTCACAAAGGCAGGATAATCTTGAGGTATAACCCACATAAACTGCTAGCAAAGGTGCTTATGGGACAAGTCAACATGTGATTATTTCCAAAAGGCCACAAGATTCCCCAGAGAAGGGACACACGTACTGAGAGTTCCTTYTTCACTGCAGACTAGAGAATTGTTCTGTGAAATTAGGGGAAATAACAGGTAGAATCATAGGAAAACTAGGTTGGAAGGGGCCTATAGGTGTCATCTAATAAAAATGGGGTTAACTTCTGTTAGATCAGGTTGCTAAGAGCTTTGTCCAAAGAGGCTGTTCCTAGGAACCCACCAGGGCAACCGTTTCCAGAGACACACTGTTAACATCATGCTATATTCATTCTTTAGGTCTGAYTCAGATTTTCCCTGTTGCAACCCATGACTGACTCTCATCCTTTCAATACACAACTCTGAGAACAGCCGGGCTCCATCTGCTCCACTAAGTAGTTGCAGACTGCTATCAGATTCCTCTGTAGCAATCTCTTCTCCTCAGCATTTTCTCATGTGATGTACACCTCAGGGACCTCACTTCCATTGTGACCCTCCTCCGTGGTCTAATACGTTCATCAACACCTTTCTTGTACTTTAAGGACACAAAACTCAGAGGATTTAAACTGCTTCCTACCAGAAGATTGTTTGGCAGAGATTTAATAGGAATTGTTTACCTTGTCATCATTTTCCATAATTATGTTCAGAATGCTGGGAATGAACCACCAACAGATACACAAACCAAAACTCGCTTTCATTCTGCGATGTATTCTGTTATAATTGTTTGTGTTATGCATAAACTATTCACTTTGCTCCTATGAAAACAATACAACTCTTTCTGGCAACAAGGAAGCACAGAACTATGAGGGAATGTCCCTGGTTCTGCTGTCTCAACTTAGGGATCAAACAGAAGCACCCCAAATAAAACCATACCTGTTCTYGGTTATGAGTACAATCAGTAGAAAAGAACAATCATCTCTGAAGCGATCTATTCACCAACATCTGACTCATGTCCTAGAAATTATTGTCTTTCTCACAGAARGGAAATACAATGAATGTGTCTGAACWTAGACACMTATTCAGATGAYCTGGGTTTTCTGGGAAGARCACAGACTTAAAAAATCTAAATTTYATARTAAAARAATTAATTTACTAAATATGCCTTTAGATTGGTGCAAAACAAACAGTGCAGATTTCTACTGAGAAGAAATATAATCTGTTACCCGTATTCTGCATCATTAGAACATTACAAATACGGGCATGTTTGGAAATAAAAGTCTCTCTAAGCAGGTAAAATGCTTGAGAAATGGCTTCTTGTGACATGGAGATTGTGTGTAYACAAATGGGTCAGGAAAATCTTTATCCAGACTCTATATTGGAGGAGAAGGAGGACACAAAGAGGTRCATCCAAGCCTGGAACTGGAGCACAGGAAACTGCTGCCACATTAAAAAACCCTTTTCTCAAGCAGGTTCTCTTCTCACCTGCATTTTAAGCAAGACTGAGTCATGAAGTTGTCATGATGGATTTGAAAAGAAAGGAGATACAAAGGAAATACTTTGGTATGAAGTGCTCCCTAAAAAYAAGTTTGGACTGTACTGAATATTTTAATCACAGTGCAAATAATACAGAAAGATATGTGTTGCATTAATATTTATATTAATAAACGTGAGTCTGTGACAATGCACAAGTGACGGTATGACCATAGAACACTGAACGATTCTTTTGCGATACTGAAATTCACTGACTTTCAGTCAGAAACCAGAATGTCAGTAGAGCATGTATTATATCATACAGACCTCTGCTTTGTTTGATTGCTGATCAYTGCCAGATCACTGACTTGAAACTGCAGGCCTTGTCTACCCAGGCACTAAAATACTCTTCTGTCCACACCCACTTCACCCTGACTCTTCTTTTATAGCCCCTCAAAATAGGTCTGGTGAATATGCATCCTTACAGTTACTGCAGAGCTTGAGGAATATCTTGATCTGAGGAATTATTTAACAAAGGCAAGGCAATTCTAGAAAATAAATGTTTTTTCCTAAAGAACATTTTTCTTCTTTGTAGTAGCACTAATGTTTTACGACACAGTTGCATGTATTTAGAGGTCACTGATGGGTGCCATTGTATATACAAACTAGCAACCTTTACGTTAATAGAGCATTAAGACTAAAAAACGTTCTCTTTTCTAAGCATGCAGTGGAATATATGTCTTACGCATCATAAACTAGGTACAATTCTATACAACTGAAAGCAAAAAGCAAAAAAATAACATTTTTCTAGCTCTCCCTTTATTCCATGGATAGGGGATTTATTCTGACCATGGTGGCAGGTGATTTATTATTTTGTTGCTGCAGAAACAGACAGCTGAAAAGGGGTTTTGAAATGGAAATTGTGACATTTACTGAGTAATAATCTCACACTGCCATTTACGGGAAGCAGGTGGTAGCTGTTTACCATTGGAGACAGATGGAAGTCCTGCAGTTCAGTTATTTTTTTCTGTTAGATAAATTAGCTTAAATAATTCAAGCATTTTCCCCCCTGCTTGATTAGTGCTTTGTGCAAATTTAAGTATTAAAAGACCGGTTTACTATTGAGCAAAATGTTGCTCAGCTCATATTATTTTTCCTTTTTGAGCCTCTATGAATCAGATTTAGCTTTTATAAAGGATGTAATATAACTATTTAATATCCCCAAAGGAGATGCTGCATGAGGGCAAGTAGCACTATGAAAAATTCCACTCATGTCAATGTGGAAATGAGATTTTCTTCCAACCAAGCACACTTCCATAAAACCCTACCCCAAGTGCCACAGCATGTCCATGGAAGTTGGATGGACCAGTAATATCAACCACACACACACACTCTTTGCTGTCTCAACCCTATACTTAGCATTTCCATCGATGAAGAATTTTAACCTCTCTTAAACAAACAATTTTCAAAAAAGAAATCCAATATCTCCAAACCAGCCATAGTTTATAGCAGAATGACTTTGTAAGACCCCCTCTGATGTCTCCAATGCTTATAAATATGCCTTGTGCTAAAACACGTTCTGTAAATCAGAATACAATTATTTGGGKTTTTTTTAGTGTTGTCATTTTTTAATTTGATTTTTTTCTGGTGATTTTATGATGATACTCTATTCCTGATCATCTGCTTTATGCCCAGAAATGGGTCCTGTAGCTTTACAGTGAATCTGAGGGAGGGGCCAGAGCTGGGAGAACTCTGACAGGGGCTTGGTTCAAGCTCTCACTCTCCCTGTGCTTGGCTTGCAGAGCAGATGGGTTTTAAACTGTTGCTTTTTGCTAACTTGGTTTTCGTCAGCTTAGGCAATAAGTTTTTCCGTAGACTGCAGTGGTGGTTTCCATTGYTTCTTTTGGACTGTTCAGCTTGCTTTTTAGTCAAAGATCAGACAGTACCTGGGGAGACAGTCAGCAATCTGCAGGGAGCCTCTGGAGCTGCTCCGCGCAGCCTCAAACCACGTGAAAGTCTGAACCAATGAAAGAAAAGACAATCCACCAGCTTTGTCTGTAGTAAGGAGGAGACCAACATCAGAAATTCACCAGGTTCCCATCTGGTTTATTTCTCTTCCCTGAGCTGTGTGTATGCTTTTTTCCTCATCCCAACACAAAAGCTGTCAGCCATTTTGTTCTCTCCTAGCATGTGGTCAGCAGGTTTTTTCCCTTCCCCTGGCATTTTTTTGTTTGTTTTTCTTTTTTTTTTGTTCTGCTGTGAGTGGGTTGTGTGTGTGCATGAAAATAAAGTTCTAGGACTTCAATATCTAAGAATTATTCATTTTTTTGTGTGTGTCATGCGGGCACTTTGTATGTCAAATAAACAGTTGGGTTTTTYCACTTTCACCAAYCAATATTAATTTCATWTCARTGAAAAGAGATTGCTGAAACCCTYTTCTTTAGAGGAAATGCTCATTGCAAAAYGTTTTCTCTCAAACTTGTCTCTAAACCAAGACACGTTATTTTCCTTGAGGAAGGATATGAATGGACAGAATGAGAAAGTAGAAATCACTCTCTCATAGGGTTCTACCCTGAAAAAAAAAATGAAAAAAAAAAAAAGCAAGACAGAGAAAGAGGAAGAGGAGAAAAAGAAAAAGAGAGAAAGAAAAAGAAAAAGCTTTCAGTTTTAAATTTAGTTATTGTAGGTGATCCATAATAATTCAGAAGGGGCATGGCCTACAAACTTCATCATGTATTAATAAGTCAGACTTCAACAAAATACTAGAAAAGTAGAATTTATTATATTGAACTAGAAAAAACCTAACTTGTTGAGGCATTTGTGTGGTTTTCCAGGAATACTATAATATTTTGAGGTGCTTAATGGCAATTATAAATGCAGTGAATACTCAGTAAATTCAATAAATATCTTCAGGTAATTGACAGATATAAACATCATCCCATTCTTGTCAGGCATTCAGTGGACATCATTCATATGGGTAATTGCTTGACAATTATAATCACAGTAAGCATCAATCTTGTCAGCATTGTTGTCATTAATTAAATCACTCCCAAGAAATATGTTGGTGAATTCTGTCAATAACTCCAACACATGAGAAACAGCTGTGGATCCCATTGAAGTCAGTGCTTTATGTGGTTGTTTAGAGGGTTTACTCAGTTCTAAAGGTACTGTTCAGCTTTTAGAAGCCACTTGGGTTACTTTGAAGCACAATTCTAAATGGCTTTTAATCTAATTAACATTCATCCAGAATTACTTTAATGAGAGTAAAGTAATAGGCTTAGGCCATTTCATCAGTCTTTCTTCTGCATCTTTGCTCATAAACATGTGTAAATTAGTGTGTACAGCAACCTACACAATTTTTCTTGTGAAATAAATGGAGAGCAAGTTCGAATGAAAATAATTAAGGTTTGCCCTAAATTGTATAATTCTTTCAAAGGTACCACTGGCATCACACACGACTGATACCACACTTCAAAACCTTTTCTTGGGATAGATTTTTTTTAAAAAAAGAACAAACAACAAAATGCAGAAATTTATTTTCACCAAAATTCAAGGGCTACATTTTTCACTTTTGCTTCAAGCCATTTACTGAAAAAAAAAAAAAAAAGCAGATCACAAGCCAGATTCTTCCATGAACAGGCAGATTAGAAACACAATCTCAGGGACCCTTTTATCCATCTGAAAAAAAGGATACAAAAAATCTCGTCATACTATGCAACAGAGGGGTAAATCACTTTCTCACCTAGTTTCTTGCATTTGCAGAAGTGGTCTGAGATTGTTTCCTCTCCTCCATGTGGCCCTTTTTTTAAAATTTTTTGCAAATGTACTTCATCACTGGACCTTAAGATTCTAGTCTGTATTGCAGGATTTGATCCCAGGCAGCTTCACACTGTTTTTTTAACATCATTAAGGTACATAAGCACTTTTCACCTACTTACAAAAAGGTTATGGATCATGTACAATAATTCAGCTCTCAAGATCTAGAAAGAAGTGTCTTTCCTGAGCAAGGTATGAAAATTTGAAACAAAATGTTTTCACTGTGTAAACTGCCAGACTGGGGACAATGACAGCAGAAATTTTTCCAACAGATCTAGAAATGCACCTTTGGAACCTCTGCCTTACTCCTTTCCCTTTCTTAAAACACATGATTGAGTAGTTAAGAAATTTTACGTGAAGATCTGGCCCCTGTGAAAGTCTCATGTTTAAACAATGCGTGACATGAGCAGTAACGCTCAGAAATATACAGACTCTAGTAGCATTTTTAATAGCATTGACCAAACACTTCATTATGCATGCTTTTTCAGACATTAAGAAGAAAGTAATGGGCCTATGTATAATTAATTTCTAATATAAATCTATGATCAGCATCAGTAAATTTAAAAATCAGTTGACTCTCCATGATCATTTAATTGCATGCTACCATCAAGCTCCACTTTATTTCTAACCGTTATCCACAAGATGTCCTTAGCTTTTTAATGGGTTCATTTTTCATCACTATAATTGGTTCTACTCAGTTTATGATCCTTCTGTAGTTTTTCCACTGTTACATTTAAGAAACTCATTTATAAAGTGATAACTACAAACAATCTCAAAAAGAGTGGAGAAAGATTATGCAATTTCACAAAAAATGTGAGACGATTGTGACTATTATCTAAAAGGAACCTTCCTTGCCTGCATTCCATGTTTCCAGCCTGTCAAATCAAGGTTTTAAGGAACTATGTGAAGATAACCACCACTTTACCTGGTTTTCAGAGTAAGGAGGCTAAGAGAGACCTTATGGAAATGAGCTCTGTGATGTTTKTCGYGTTCCARCCGTGGGGAWCTGCRAGGAGTTCTTTCACTCATGGATGGTCAAGAACGAAATTAAGTTAACTGAGACGAACTGCCTCAGGCAGGACAGGCAGTGTGGGGTCAGGTGAAGGAGTGGGGCGAGGCAGACGCTGCACTCGAGGCTCAGAGGGCAGCTGGGGTCCTGCTGAGTGCCCAGCAGGAGGGAAGGCTGACACGCAGGGGTGAGCGACAGCTACAGAGGGCAGAAGCCAGGCAGGCTGCACCTGGGGCAAAAAGCACACTAGGGCCAAAGCAAGCGAATCTAGCTCAAGTGAATGAGATAGAAAGGAATGAGAAGGGAGTGTCTTTAAAAACAAGTTCTTATTCTGGGGCTAAGTTAAGGCTGATACTGAGAGATAGAAGGAAACAATAGGAAGGAATTCCTTAGGAATTAYCCCAGACTRTGTTAATARKCTACAAGAGCAGAGATACAGAGATGTATATGGAAAGGGGGGAATGTATGATAGAAGGAGGGGTTGGATTAGGTGTTTTGGGGAGCCTGTACCTCTCAAGTACTGCAGCCAAGGGGAAAGAGAGAGGGAACTACGGCCRGGAAATTGGGATAAAAGAGGATGCGTCCTCTAGGAATTTGAGAGACCCCATGGGAGATGCCCATGACCTCTCCCTTTATTCATGAATAAAGTTACGGGACTCCTCTGTCTCCTGTTTGGACATAAACYTCTGGTGCTTGTGGATTAATTTYCCTGACAAGCTCAAAAGCCAAAAGCACAGTAAAAGCCCCTGGAACTAATGTCAAAAGCAAGTCTCTGAAAAGTCTCAGCCTCAAAGTCCCGACAAAGAAGTTAGTGGTAAAAGCACAAAAAACTTCCAAAGTTCAGACCCTGAAAGTTCATGGCGCCATAGCTCGTGGTGCAGCTACTTTTCTCTGGCACTTKGCTCTTCCCAAAGTCTGCCTGCTAACAGGAGACAGTTGGCTCAGTCCAACCTTCTTCTGCAGTCCATTGGTGTCCATTGCAGTCCACRGTTTTCCTAACTAKAGCTTTTCCCTTGATTGAGGGATGYTTACTGGCATATTCTGGTACCTCATATTGTACCAATTACATACTTTATAGGGCACTGGTTTTGGTCTCTCTCCTTTACTCAGTATGTTATTGTCAGAATAATCTTGACTGCTTTTAAACTTTCACCTGTTACTTGCTTGAAATTAAGAAACTAAAAGTAGTAAAAGAAAATTACAGTGTCATCATACACATAAAATTCGTTAGGAAACATTGATAAAAATGGTACAGGGTTATTAAAACATCTAACCAGCTTTTGGTAGAACAACAGAAAAAAATGTACCAATGTAATGAATTTTTTGTTATTGTTAACTTATAATGTAGGAAAGGCAGCACTCTGGTATCCCAACCAACATCTACATTTCCATTATTAAATACATATTTCCAGTTCACAAACAAAACAAACAAAGCTCAAATTCAATCCGTATTTATGAGGCTGCAAGATAGGAACCCTTTGTCAGAACTCACTGTAAGAGTGACTAGCTCTATTCTTCCTGAAACCAAACAAAATCCTGCATAAAACATTCTCAAGTCTGTTGAAAGTAGGATCTTGGCATTATGCATTGGAAAATCAACTCATTTTCATTGATTAAATGTAGCTTAACAGATCACATGCTTTTATTAGCCGCAATAAACAAATGCATAATTGTAAAATACATGTAATACAAGAGAACATAGTTTTTCCAGACATAAGGACCTCGATCATAAAGGCACTTTCTTATGTACCACGGTAATAAAAGTAAAAATAATAGAAGTGTTGTTACCAGAAAGGAGATAGTTCCCTTGTGTTGTTTGCAGCTTTGTGTTGAAATACATTTTATAGCAACAATAAAAGATAAATACATTTCACATTCAAGTGAAGCAAAGAAAGCAACTAGGGATAGAGTGGCAGTCTTCATTTAAATAATGCATAGGCTTTGTTGGTGAAATTGCTAGCTCATCTCAATTTAATACCCAGGTACCTGTTCACATAACCCAGATGATCACATACACACTTGGATTTTTAGAACAAGCAGCCTTTGGTTTTGCCATTTTAGTCTCACTAGAGAAAAACACTGTATTGCAAGATACCTTCGAGCAAGATTCTTTAGAGGTCTCATTATCTTCTCTTGGAGTGCACAGCCCTCTTTTCTCTGCAAACAGCAGCTCTGTGAAAGACCTTGCTAAGCAGCAATGCTTATTAGTTCTCTATCTTCAGTACAAATGCATTGAATAGTCATTTTTGGTTAAAGTAATAAAAGACCTTTTCTTACAGTAAATGCAAAAGAATCCAGAGGAAAGCTTCCTGCAAACAGGCAAAGCTTGTCTTCCGCATTTTCATGCATCTGCCTAAACGCTGTTGGTTTTTTACTCTTGGAGGATTTTTCCCTAACTAGTATTGCAAACATCCAGTGCCAAACAGACATATACTTTCTCAAACACTTAATATCTTGGTAGCATTTTCACCATAAAATGCACATCAAGTCTGTCAGCAGGGCAGAAGAGTAAGCTAAAAACCAGACAACATGCTATATTCTCAGTCCTGTCTTAAGCTGAGGAAACTCAATTGAATTTAGTACCATAATACAGATGCAAAATCTGTGAAACAAACAAGTGAATTTGAACCAGTAATTTTCATTTAAAAGCACAAACAGAAGTGTTACGATCCAATTTGATCACAGAAAAGCAGAGGAAACTAAGCCTCTGCGAAAAAAAAAAAAAGTGGATTGAACACAAAAAGGTTCAAAATATTTCCAAAAACAAGATAAAAACTAAACGAGATTAAATATTGATGCCACAAAAATGATATACTTCTTATTTAATGAATGAAGCAAGAGGWAAAAMCAGGAAAAGTAGAGGAAAGTTAGAGAGAAAAGCCAAGGTTACTTTGAAAGCATAGGATAGTTCACCACCACACTGTTACTACCTTTACTGCTGCTGGGGGGAGAGGGAAGCAAAGCGTTTTGTGCCCTTTTTTTTCTGCTGTTTGAAGCATCTTATCTGTCTCCTCAGATCTCGAGGGCAGTTTGGTTGGAATGCTATAGCCAAACTTTTGGGGAACACGGGGTGCCCACAAAATGGAAGGCAGCAGCAGGGGTCGGAGTGCCACAACTCACTCGTGATTTTGGTCCATGGGTGAAGGATCGAGGGGTTTCCCTCAAGTGGGCAGCGCTGGTTTTGGGAGGCTGCAGAGTGTCCGGCAGCAGGCGATGGTGGTGGGGGCGGAAGGCAAAGGCCAGGGATTCTGCCCTTCACTTTCCCCTCCACATTTTGTACGGGTTGTGCCTTCCTTTTTATGGGCCTCAAGGTGAGCTTTCTACAGTCTGTAGTCTTCAGGTGCTCAAGAGTGATTATGATAAGCAGATATAATGACAAACATTTTTTGAAGCCTTTCTCTTACTATCAGGCTCTTACGAGAAGTAAGACTCCACACTTATTTTTAATATTCATCTAAGGATGAAAAGTTTTGCCTTGCAATAACATCACAGAAATTGTTTTTTAGGTCTATTTTATCACATTACACAAGAGCATTTTCTAAGGTCTGCAGCAATGGTGATGATTCGATTCTGCACACTTTCCAGAGGGGGTATTTTCTGAAGGAAAGACTTACAACTAACTAACCCTAGCATGCAGAGAATGAGCTCTGTGCCTCCAGAAACCACTAGTGGTGAGGGATAGGTTTGAAATATTTATGAAAAAAATTAAACTAGAGATGTTTCTCTTACATATTATTAGTTTAAGCAGAAAACCCTTTCAATATTTATTGTAGAAACAGACAGCAGCTCCCCATTTTTTATTCCTCAAACAAATTGTCTTTAAATGCAGAAGTGGGAGCTGGCAAGCTCTGGAGGTCATTTTATCCAGCGGATAATTGGAGTGTTCAGAACACCACTCTCTATAAATGGTCTTCTCCTGAAAGCACAGAGTCCAAAAACAGCAGACTAGCAAAATATAGATTAATTTATGTTTTTTCACATGCAACAAAAATTACAGACTTGGACAGAATTAGCATTGCTCTACCAGAGTTCAAAGACATTACATGTATACTGCAGTCTAGTTAGCTCTCACCATTATAGACTCTCTTCATTTAATCTCTTTATTTTAAAAGCATTAGCAGCATCCCAACTGCTTATTTTTAACATATCAAAAAGGGATAATGCAAAATTCCATCACCTGTTTCTGTTCATACCTTGCCTATGAAACAAAGCTTAGTTGATTTGGACTGTCATAATCCATTTTTTTTCTGAAATAGATTTTATAAAATTTACTATTTCACCCCATAAACCTCAATCCTGCCGTTCAGTATTAGCAACAGTTTCAAGAGCCAACACACTGCATTAGAATCATGCAGGAGACTCTGTGGCTTTCCCAGCCACACAAATGCCCTGATTGCAGGATCAGGTCTGATGGCTGCAAGCTATTGATCACACTTATCACTCCATTTCTGTGTTTCACTGCCTTTGAACATTTTCACCAGTAGGTCAATTGTTTCTGCTTCCAAGAATGAGCAAATGGTTTCTGCATCAGCCCCCACTCAAGCCTACAAGGAAGTTTAAGACATTTTTGACTCCACTATAACTTCAGGGACTAAATTAATCTGAATGAATTTATATTCATTTGTGGAAGTGAATATAAAATAATGGTGAATATCACTGAAAACAATTCAGCACTTACCTGATTGAATATTTGTGAATATTTTTTAAAAGGTAATTTTTCGCTACTTTTTTACTATTTCTGCATGAAAATGCAGTAGTCTCAGAGAGACTTTCATAATAGCAAATTAAATTTTCTCTAGGGTTCACTTTAGAAAGAAATACACATGGTACACTCCTCATCTTTTCTCTGGTCCGTCTCCAATATGCCCATTTTTTAAATGAACTAGCACATAAGAAAGAAAATTATGTTTAACACCTAAATTGTCAAAAATTATATTTCAGAATTAATACCTGTTTAATTAAAGGTAACATTTCATGCCTCTTGGAGCTACAGTTTCAACCTGCCTGCAGAAGTGCTGACAGCAGCTCACTGTGAAGCAAGCTTTTCTCTACAGCTACACCATTGCTGCTTTCCTTGTCTATCCCTGTCTCCTTTCTGCATACAAGCTTCTGCACAGCAAAGTTTGAAAGATGGCAACATCTGTACAACATATGTTCCTCTCAGAGTAGTGTGGGCAACAACGTAAAAATCTGAAGTAATGGTGGTCATCTCATTTCAGCAAAAAAAATATTAGAATGAAGCAGTTACTGGTAGTGATCAGTAAAATTTCTTATACAGATTTGATCCACCCAGTATTAAAAATCTTAGAAAATATTTTCAAAGCGTATCAGCAGAGCTCATCATCTGCCTCTGGGGAAAACGATCACTGAATATAAAGACACATAACAGAGTAGGTGTGCAGTTTCCAAAGTATTGCCTGGTAGTAAAAGCAGACAGGGAAAAGTGAGCACATTTAACCTGATATTGCTCCAGTCAATGCAATGGCAATAAAATAGGCATTTTCTTCCACATAATACATATTCAACAGGTGGACTCCATCAGAAGCACATTGGAATACTACAATTTGGTTGACAAAAGGGGGTCATTTCTGTTACAATACAGCACAATTGAAGTCATAATTCTAGCTATTCAGAAGAATAGAGTACTTGAAATACAGCATTTTTTCTTTTGATGTCAACACTGATACAGCCTCTATGAATGCAATTGAGGGAAGTTCATTTCACAGAACTGCAGAGTGGTTGAGATTGGAAGGGACCACAGTGGGATCATTGGATCCCACTGTCCTCTCAAGCAGCATCATCCCAGAGCACATGGCACAGGATTGTGAACAGACATTTCTGGAATATCTCCAGAGAGGGACACTCCACATCATCTCTGAGCAATCTGTTCCCTCACAGTAAAGAAGTTCTTCCTCAAGTTCAGGTGCAATTTCCCATGTATCAGTTTCTGCCCATTGCGTCTCATCTTCCAGCTTCAAATATTCAACTAGAAGATTTTAAAATTAGTTAATTTTTTCAGTTCCCATTCTCCAGAGGAATTTCCTGAAGTATGATTATTCTGTGGTGATGGCAACATAAAATATGACATAATTTGCAGAATTATTAGGCATTTAGGTAGGTCTGTCTAGCACAATTGTGGGTACAAAGACTACTATCTCAAAAATCTCAGAGCATCCCAGCTTCTGAGTTCAGATTCAATCAAGGATAACTGCCATTTTACTAATTCCCCTGCTGATGGGTGCAATGCAGCTAAGAACATGTGATGCTACTGATCAATAGTTTAGTCACAAAAATCAGAAGTACATGGGTTTTATTCTACTTCTCAAGTTCTTGGCTGAAAGAGCTCTCTCTGCAACTGCAAGAGGAATTGCAGTAAATCTTTTGGAGATATCCTGTACCAGAAGGCTACACATCATATATAAATCCATATAATCTCATTTCCAAGAAAAAAATCACAGTTCCTTAGAAACTACTTGAAATTTTTGAAAGACACAAGTAAAATTTTTTCTTATATCTGAGCACTAATTTAATTTCTTCTTTCCCAAAGGCACACTTCTGTTGATTTTCCTAAGTTAAGCACTCAGATGTCTGGATTTTATTTGAACATTTCTACCAGAAACATAATCAAAATTAATAAAAAATTACATCAGGTACTGTACACATATGTTATCATAAGTATAGATAATATAGTTTCTGTCATTCCTTATTCTGAAAAGTTGGTCTTTTTAAATAAAACTTATTTTTAATCTCATGCTATCCTACAGATTATATAATCATACCTATGATGATTGTTCTGCATATATTCTAAATAGTTCTGAGCCAAGCAAAATTGGAAAATATGTTTATTTCAACATGTTTCACAGCATGGAATGAGGATTTGTACATTGTCTTTAGAAGCAGAAATTCTTGTCCAGAAAACAAAACAACAAAAAAAAAACAGATAAAAACAAAAATTTACACCTAGGGACTTTTGATTCCTCTAGTTTTATTCACCTTTTCTGTAAAGGCACTAATTACATCCATCAGGATCAAAATGAAGGGACAAACTTCCTTCTCTTGAAGGAACTGCAATGGAAAACCGTATCTGGTAAATTGTCTCTTGATTAACCTGTAAGGAGCTAATGAGCCTGAGAGAACCCTGCTCAGGTACACTGATAAGTATGTACCTTAATTATGTACAAGGCATTTTCCTGGAACACAAAATTATCCAGATATTAAATTCCTGAAGAAATACCTGTACTTATTTTCCTTTTTTTGCCACCATTACTGATTTTGAGGTAAGCCACCCATACTGAAGGTGCCTCATTTGAGTTCTGTGCAATGCCTGGCACTAAAGAAAAGGCTGTGAAGGGAGCAGCTTGTACCATACCATACCGGGAAATACTATGGCAAGTCAGTCAGCTGAAACCCAATAATAAATTTTCACAATAAAATCTGCATGTGTCAGTAATATTCTAGTCATAAGCATTTGTGACTATGTATGGTTAGGTCACAGCAACATCCACCACCTTGCTGTCTGGAAGCAAGACATTCACAAAGAAAAACATTCAAATAATGCAAAGAGCTAAAATTATGAATAATTTCAGGAATGAGTTTACTTGATATGTTCAGCTTGAAGGAGACTGAGCGGAGACCTCCTTGCAGTTACAACTTCCTTATGAGGGAAAGTGAGGAGCAGACACCTGACCTCTGCTCTGCAGTGACTCGTGACAGGACTTGAGGGAATGGCCTGAAGTCAGGAGATTTTTAGGTTAAATATAAGGAAAAATCACCCAGACTGTGGTCGGGCACTGGAACAGCTCCCCAGGGAAGCGGTCACCAACTTTGGTGGTGGTTCCAATTTTGACAGAGCTCAAGAAGTGTTCAAGCACCTGGTGGGATTCTTGGGGTGTCTGTGCAAGGCCAGGAGTTGGACTTGATAATCCTAAATGTTCCTTTTCAATTCAGGTTGTTCTGTGATTTTGTGAATTAAAACTATGATTTACTAACAAGTCTTCAATGCTCAAATCCTACCAGCTTTCAAGCTTTATTACTTGGAATTTTTTAATAAATTACTGCTGTCAACACATTGACAACAAAATAGCCTCATAAAAGAATAAAGCAATTCCATTAATTGCTAACTTTATTATTGCCTTTAATATTTCCTTTAGTTGAAACCCTTTGTATGCCAAGCTTCCCATCTCCCTGCTCACAAGACCAACATTTGGTCTTTTGAACTACAGAACCAAGCAAATGGAAACAGACGTTGCAATTCCATATAACTGTGGGCATGACCGGCTGGAGAACACAGCACAACTTCACTCTTTTCTGCCATCCCTTCAGCAAGGACAGTAATTTGCATCAACCATCTGTTCAGAAGCTGATTTTCATAAAGTATGCAGAAAAGCAGTTATCTCAGATACCTTCCACCAACCACTTTCAAATTGGCCAAGAGGTTCAGAAGTTATTGAGGGGAAGAGAAAGAAGACAGTAATTTCTTCATCTTCTCCTCATCTCCTTCACTGCCAAGAAAAGGAGAAGATAAACAAAATAATGGCATGTATATCAGAAAACCTAAGCTTGATCTAGCAAGCATAAAATCGGCATTTTGTCACTTAAATGGAACAACTTACAGGAAGACAGTAACACTCCTAAATTACCACTGGAAGGAGTGGTTTATTGTCCAGCATAGAATAAGAGCCCTTAGAGCAATATAACTGGATTTAATTCTTCATGAACTATGTCACATAAATGGCAGAAATATTAATATTCTGAAAGCATGTGGATTCCCAGAATTTGTGTCCCTGAAATCCCAAATATGATGTTATTACAAATTACTGTTAATCCAGCATTTTTGTGTCCCAGTGGAAACATGACTGCCAAAAAAAGTGATCATTCCTCTGCAAATTTCCATGCTCAGATGCTTGCTACATAAATATTGGACTTTTTAATCAAAATTACTGAACAATAATAATGAGTATATTATATAGGAACATTTTATTGGTCAGACCTATTCTATTTCATTTGGAAGCTCTTCATACCAGCCATAACCTATGGAATAGAATAAACTCTAAGTTGTTATGGTCCAAAATTGTCCTTGAAAAAAAGAGTTACCTGATTCCAAATGACAAGTGTGTAACATATAATGCTGCTGCTGATTGATATCTGTGACAATTCCATGCAATCTGTCTGAGCAATTCAGGAAATTGTATCAACATAAGACTTCAGATGAATTCTTCTTTTCCTCCGTGTTAAAGACCCCCAAGCTTCCAAAAAGCAGGGAAGATTGCCTTCTGCTGAACATATCCAAAAGATTGGAATATTTGATTTGTTACTCGTTTATGACATTGCCAAGATATAAATGTAGAGCATGATAACTTCCTTAGTTCCAGATTCTGTGGAGAGTAAAAGAATTTCCCCTGCCTGCATACAAAACCTGCAAAAATGTTTTAACAGCCAAATAGTATGCAGCAGAGCTCTGCTTTACTTAGGCAATTTCTCAAAACCTACATTACAAGCAAAAGACCTATGTGGGTCTTGCCTTTGGGACACAAATAAATAGTATTCTCTTTTTCAAAGGTTCCTTTTCTTTCATGAGGAAAAAGAACATACCCAAATTCAAAATGCCATCACTTCTCTGGTCATAGTCCAACATTCTCTTTAATCTTTCTTCCAACTTCCTTCCTGTAAAGTGCCTAAAAATTCCCCCAAAATGGAGAAAGAAATGAAAAAAAAAAAATTCGCAGCCTTTTTAATTTTAAATTAGCTTCTTATATGCACATTCCCTATTTAAATACATTTTCTAAACACTCTGTGATGTAAAAACTGTATGTAGGTAGATATTCTTATACTTCTATTTTTAGTTTCCACTTCAGCTATATTTTTCACATTCTCACATCTATCTCCCACCAAACAGGAGAGAATTCTGCATCAAATAAATTGTAGTAGAAAATAAATGCTCATTTCTATTTTTTTTTTGTTCAATCTTGTAATGTCAAAAGTGGCTGATAGTTGCTATTTCCAAAGTGCAAAATGAAGCATGCATTTTCCTCCAATCCTCTCAGATGCCTCTGCACTATGTTACAAACATGCTGATTTAAAGGTCGTGGGAGCTCAGCATAGTGTTATGTATTATACATTTTGTTGTTTTCTTATTCTGAGTTTTTTTTTTTTTCACAGATAACCACAAAAATAAGCTATGCCTCTTTGCTTTTCTGTTTTGT
>NW_026623384.1:1771069-1772066 GCF_030028575.1 Malurus melanocephalus | reverse complement strand
TCATGATCCCCATAGGACAGCTCTGTAAGGGGGGTGTCTTCACCTTGGGACAGCTCCTTATAATGTTTGTAGATCCCTCTGGAGAGCTCATTTTGATATTTATCTGGGGACAGCTTTGTGTCACTGCAGCTGTCCCCTGGAATGGCCTTGATAGCATCTTCCACAGAGGACAGCTCTTGGTCACTGCTGCTGTCCCCTGGAATGGCCTTGATGGCGTCTTCCACTGAGGACAGCACTTGGTCACTGCTGCTGTCCCCTGAAATGGCCTTGATGGCCTCTTCCACTGAGGACAGTACTTGGTCACTGCTGCTGTCCCCTGGAATGGCCTTGATGTCCTCTTCCACTGAGGACAGCACTTGGTCACTGCTGCTGTCCCCTGGAATGGCCTTGATACCATCTTCCACTGAGGACAGCTCTCCATCACTCCTGCTGTTCTCTGGCACGACCTCAAGGTCTTCTTCAATTTCAGACAGCCCAGTGCCACTCATGCTGTCCCCTGGAATGACTGCAATGATGTCTTCCATGTGGGACAGCTCCTCAACACTTGTGCTGTCTTTGGAAATGACTTCAACGTCCTCTTCCACTGAGGACAGCTCTGTGTCACTCATGCTGTCCTCGGGAATGACCTTGATGTCTTCTTCCACAGAGGACAGTTCCTGGTCACATTTGCGGTCCTCGAGAATGACCTTGATGGTCTGTGCCACTTGGGATTGCTGCTCATCACTTTGGCCACCCTCTGGAAAAAGCTTGCTGCCATCTTCCATTTGGGACAGCTCCTGGTCACTCTTGCTGTCCCCTTGAAAGAGTTCGATGTCTTCTTTGGGCAGCTCGTGCTCATTCCTGACTCTCTCCTGGGGTAGCTCGTTGTTGTTTCCCCACTGGAGCTTCGGTGCTGTGCCCGCGTTGCTGTGCCCCATGGCTGGAAGCCCCGAGGGGATGGGCAGCACAGGTGGCAGCTGCCAGCTCGGGGACACATGGGCTGTGTCCTCCTGGGCCA